>NC_054745.1:1482439-1602439 GCF_018143015.1 Lytechinus variegatus | reverse complement strand
TTTGAGAAAATAATACAAGCAGGATTGAAAAGGGCGAAGTGTAATTTCAAATGATCTTTAGAAAGATGAAATGTCTACACTGAATAGATCTGGCCTTCACAATGAAAGCATTATTTCAAACCATAAAATCTGCAAATGGAATCAACCCTACTCTTTGAAAAGAAGAAAAAAACAGCAATGGGTCGAAAGGGAAAGTTTTCAGTAATAGCTAAAACAATAATTTGGTCTCTAGAAAGTAAACATTTGAAAATAAGCTCATATAGAGCTTTTTTTCTCTATACTGTCAAAATTTGAAGTTGTAAAATTAAAATTAAAAGCAAAATGAAGGGATTATTTTTTTCTAAGCAGTTTTATGGACCACCTGGAAGTTTCATTGTGATTGCCAGTGTGCACATCTCATGCTTTAGTGAACCCCAACCTTGTTTTCTCCTTTTTGGGGAACCTCCCACCATAATTCTTCTGCATTTAATCAAACACCTGTGAAGGTTATTGCTGATCACATTTTCAAACCTAATAAAAGAGTGGATTTTTAAGCACATTAAAATCCCCTGAAATGTAGTTATGGGCGACTTACTGTTGGTTTTGGGTGGCATGTCTCATTGGTTTGAACCTAAGAGATATTAAAAATGAGCTGAAATTTATGCAAAACACATTCATATATCTGTAAACTTAACAATGGGATGGGTCTTTTAGCGTAGCAATTTGGTTTGACACTTGACCTTGAAGTTCCATGCAGCACACCGTTCTTCTGCTGAGTAGATTTTTTGTGCGCCCAATATCAGTTACGTATTTATATATCGAAAAAAAAACAAATCGAAAAATAAAATATAAAGCTCAGGAATGATGCCATTAGGACATCAAACAAGTTTTATTTCTTTAATGTAGCACAATGCCAATATCATATTTCGTGTACCAGAGTCGATGAAAAAAAATCATGCAAATTAGCCCGTAATGGCTGCATCGAGCATGTAGTCGCAAAAAAGCAGATTGATTCTATTCTTCCTATTCTCCTTTAACTGGTTCTACAAAGATTCACCTCGTCTCACGTTGAACAAACAGTGATTGCGTGCGACAAGGTGAATTGAATCATCCAAGCGAAGTTCATCGTGGAATTAGTATAAGTAATATTAACCGTGTGCAGGGGCGTAGATAGCGGGGGGATGGGGGGATGCATCCCCCCCCCAGAATTTTAGGTGGGGGGGATGGTGTGTACAATCATCCCCCCCAGGTTTCTGTGGGGGAAGAAGCAAAACTATACAGTAATAAAGCAATGAATGCTAGTTAAAATCAATCAATAATAATAGCAGTAATAATCATAACGTACAACAATGACAAACATGATCAAAATTGGACTTTTATTCAGAGTCAATCATCTTATATGCATTTACAACTTGCAAGTTTTAAGTAATAACAACTGTCTTGCGTCGTCATATACATTTAAGGATCGTTATTCAGAGTTTCACCAAGTACATTTCCTTATAATAATTATGTATTTGCAAAGGAGATAAGTTCAAAATATTTCATTACAGATTTAAGAAAGTGTCGCTTAATCACTCCCTTTCAGAGCAATTGCTTTCATAACACATTAACACTGTTCAAACGAATTAATAAGAAATTACCTATACACATACACTGACCCTTTTCCCTGCTGGCCATGTCCTCAACCCCTACTTTGCAAAGGAAAGGTGAAAATTTTCAGTCTCTAAGGAGCGAATTAGTAAATGAATGATTTTGGAATGAAAGTGCAAATTTTGGATGGCCTCAGTGATATCCGAGGTTTTTTTCACTTAATATCTTTGGCGCAATGTATTTTGGAATTACTTATACCAGTGATTTCTGTATATGTGCGCAGTCTTCTAGGTTTGAAGGATATAAACTGTTACATTTCCTTACCTATGTTTTTATCATAATCATCATAACAAGGTACATAATAAGAAATGAATCGAAATTATAACAAGTTACTATCTATACAGTTTACTTTCGACAACCCGGTGAGGTTTATTTCATTTCCATACTTAATTCAATCAAGCCTTTGTAATCATGGTAATTTTAAACAGAGTGTGCTTATCATTTTAGTGTCCGCATATCTGCACGTGGATAAGAAATATAATGTTGAGCTTTTTTTATTTTACCCCTATTACTATAATTGTAATTGATATTTTTTTAGTTATTTGGCTGTTTATTTGTTTATTCCTTTAGTTGTTAATTCATTCGTTTGATCATTAACAATATCGCTACTTTTAAAAGAGTATACTACTATACTAGTAAAATAAGGAATACTAGTTATTCTAGATCATGTTTAGCAGGACTGTCATGACCAAGATGATAACTAGACTTCCGACAAATGACATTTCTCTTATGATCATCTTTACTCATTGTCATTGATCAAACAAAAGATTACTGCCATGAAAAATGTGCAAGGAAGTTTGTTTATTACTGGATGCCCTGTTTATTGCTGAAAGCAAAGTGATTAAAAGACACACTAGATAATCCATGAGGCAGATCGTGTTATTTTGTTATCTTTAACTCGTCTGCTTTGGCCCATGATATTTTGTTTTTATCGAGTACGTTATCTCCTTTATTCTTTATATTTATATATTAATTACATGTATATATATATATATATATATATATATCTATATATATATATATATATATATATATATATATATATATATATACATATATATATATATATATATATAAAGTATGACCCAGCTAGGGATCATCCCCCCAGGTCTAAGGACCTGTCTACGCCACTGACCGTGTGAAAATGTGCCATGAATCTTTATGATCATCGTCATATCGAATGATAGAATAATGATTCATCACCAACCAATAATGAAATCAAAAGAAAATCATGCAGATAAAAAGGAGAACAGGGACTGAAAAGGGGTAGCAGATTGGTAATTCTATGCTTATGTTATGGTTCTTGTCTGACTGTAATAATCGGGCGCAATAAAGACCCGTTTTGAAATTAACATAGTTTGATTGATCGTGCATTTAGATATAGTTCATTATTTGTAGAACAAATTAAAAAAAATCCACTTTATGATCTACCCCAATGGTACTCTAAGTGAGGGTTGGAGCTTATACCCTTTTTACACAGGATTTTCTTAGCCCCGGACTATCGCTAACCCCGTACTATCCTTACCCTAGTCGAAATAAAATGGTAAAAAAATAGACCAAAAAATAGACAAAAAAATAAGAAAAAATATATTTTTATACTATTTTTTCCTAACAGAAAATAGTGGAAAAATATTCTAAAAATACATAAAAATTACAACAAAAATAGGAAAGAAATATATTTTACAGCTATTTTTCTCTTATGAAATTAGAAAAAAATACATTGAAAATAGGAAAATAGGAGAAAAATAGGGAAAATATACATTTTTTGGTTATTTAATTTGGAACAAAGAAAAAAATAGATTAAAAATAGCGGCTGTGCGGAATATATATATACACAAAAAAAAAAGTAAGTCCCCCTAAATCAAATTGCTGTAACTTTTGAACCAAATTATTTTGAGATATGATATTTCATGGGTGGTTTTGTACACTCATTAAGCAACTCCTGGGGAAAAATGAGATTGATCGGTTGAGTCATGCATGAGTAATTAAAGATTGAATTAAAAATGGCCATTTTTGAAAGTCACAAGAGTCGTTTTTCAGATTGTGCAAATAAAAAAATGGGCAAAAATTGATTTTAGGTGAATTTTATGGTGGTATGCTGTTTTACCATCCATCATTTAACCACTTCAGACCAAATTTTGATATCGTATTTTCATGGTTGAGTGAGCACGATGTATTGCAGTGGCCGCGGAAGCGGGGGGGGGGCTGTGGGGCTTCAGCCCCCCTCTTTTTTTCCATAAGCAAGTACAAAAATGTAATACGATTGTGATTTTTGGCATGGTCAGCTCCCCCCCCCCCACTTTGAAAACTGCTCTGTGGCCCCTGTATTGTGACGTATCATCATAGGGGTTTTTGGTAGTATCTTCTACAACTTGTTAGATCATGTTAAAATTTGAAAATGTTGATGGCTCCCCCGATTATAGGCCCCTCCCCCATTTAAAATTCTGGATCCACCACTGATCTGTCCATACATTCAACTGATCCTGAGAAATTGTTAGGAAAAGAATACATTTATGCAGTATAGAGTATTCATTCCTAAGTTTTCGAATGTGCTCGCTCAACCATGAAAATGGTTAAAGTTCGGAAAGTGTTTGGTGATAGAAAAACAATAGCAATTAAAGACACATTTGAAACCAAATTTGCCCCAAAAACTCACTTCATTACCCTTTAAAATGAGTCTGTGACATTGAAAATACCAATTTTCCCACTTTGATGCATGCTCACTCATCCATAACTTAACAAATCGATTTCATTTTTGCACAGAATTCTGCCCATAGGTCGATAAACATTACTGCCAAACGACATTGCTAAAGACAGCCTTGAAAAAAAGTTCCACCATATTGAATAAGGGGTTACGTATGCTTAAACATATGCACCCATAATGTACACAAGTCTATGAGAGAGGAAGTCAACATTTTAACAAAATGAGGGTTTGTTTCATGGACGGTTTTTGTTATTTCTGCTAACAGTTATTTCATGAAACTTCGCACATGGCTTCAGAGTAACACTATCCAAAAGGTGCGCACACCAAAATAACCATTCGATATGGTACAAAGTGGGGCCAAGGCCTTGAACTTTCTTCTCATTTGCATAATTTTCGAATATTGTGTGCTCACTGATGCATTAAACATCGGGGTTTTCATAAAAATCAAATCAAATGAACTGTACAAGGAGTTTTGTGACAGATATCCATAGTTACAAACTGCATTTTTTCCAATAACGTAAAAAAGAGCTAATCACATTCCACATGTTCATTCAAGCGTAAATGTTTAATTTGACACCTTTGAATCATTGAAGCATGTTAATTGGTCATGAACATAACAAAAAAGTTGAGAAAATATCATTTTCAGTTACCAAAATGAAGCAATACTTGCCTAAGATATTTGAAAATCGCATTTTTTGGTTTCCAATAAATGTTCATTGAACCGTGAAACGATGAATATTGTTGAAGATAGTCTTTCCCAAAATAACTGTCATCATATTCTAGCATTTTTATTGATATAAATGTGTAAAAATCCAATTATAGCAAATTTGGACTTGAGTTCATTCAACCGTGAAATTTAGCTAAAAAAGTTGTATTGTCTTTTAGAAAGTACCTTTTACAAGCCTTCTGACTATTTTTCATAATGAGAATGTGGAATTAGTTCTAATAAAATGGAATCAAAGTCATGATATTTTGCTTGTGACTTTTGAAAAGTGACATTTTTGCCTTCTGACGGTGCTCACTGAAGCATGACGTAAGATACGTCCACAACATTTACCCAGAGGGTAGCTTATAAAATTACCTACACGCTCATGTAAAAATATATCAAAAACTCGCATTGGTTCGGAAATTATTGATATTTGTTTAGGGGGAGACTTCCTTTTTTTTGTGTACATAAAAAAATATATTTTATACTATTTTTTCCCCTCACAGAAAATAGTGAAAAATATTCTAAAACTACAAAGAAATTACAATAAAAATAGGTGAAAAATATATTTTTCAGCTATTTTTCTCTTCTGGAATTAAAAAAAAATACTTTGAAAATGGAACAAGAACAGGAAAAAAATTATTTTTGGGGTTATTCAATTTGGAACAAAGAAAAAGCAGAACAAAAATATATTTTTTGTGTGTTTGAAAGACAGATTTTCCAGTTGCACATCTATTTACTATTTTTAAAATATTTTTTACGTATATCAATCATCTAAAAATCTATTTTTTCGCTATTTTCTAATGATTTTAAAAATATTACCTAAAATTTATATTTTTTTTATTTTCAAGGAAGAACTGTTTCCTCTATTTTGTTGTGTCAAATCATATAGATATGTTCCTGATCTTTCACACTTTTTGTATCACTTCTTTTATTTTCCTTGCACACACACACTTAAGAAAATTGGTAACATCCCCCCCTTGGCTGTTACTTGAATTAAGTATCTTTACAATGAATGTCCACTCCTGTTATAACAAGGTGCAGGGGAAAGTGATATAATTATCCTTGCACATAGGATTGAAGAATCAAGGAAAATTGCCTCATTGTATTGAAACATTGTTGTTAATTGCCACATGCACAACAATACAACAGGAATTGACAAAACTTGCCCTAGAAAATCAGTCTCTCAGCCTTTTGAAATCTGTTTGAAAAAATTTCAAAGAGTGACAAAATCATATAAATTTTGTATTGTATTGGAATTTAATGAATTAAAATTGTTACAAACTATGTTTGAGACATAACAAGCTGTGTATTATTCTTGTCTTATGTGTCAACGATTATCTTACACAGTAAGAAGGTAGTTAGTCGAATTTTTACAAGCTAGCTCGGGGGATAAAATTTTAATATAATGCAATGCAACAAAACAAACATTCATGAGGATAAGCACTAAACTGTCTCACCAATAAAGGATTTTTTTTTTGAATTGTCATAACTTTGTTATTCCTCATTCAATTATGATGAAATTTTCATTTTCTGGGGGGGGAGGGGAACTGATGTACTCAATACATGTATGTTCAAATCACATAACTTTCAATCTTATAGTACCCTTAAGGATAAATACCAGGCCCATCAACCAAATGAGTGAGACAACTGGTTATAGAAACATTTATTTTACAATGTAAAATGGTTCAAAGAGATCTATGAAGAAAGATTCAGATAAAGGAAACAGAAAAAAAGAACCACCCCCGTCCTGTGTAAAGTGAAAGGCTGCACAGCAGATATGATGGAGGCAACTTTTTTTTCTTTAATCAAAATGAGTTAGATTACCCCAACCCTGGGTTATATTTGGTTCAATTTTTGGCATACTTGTAAAATACTGTCGATAACCTGGAGGGTTTTATAGTAAATCCATATTAATCTTAATCTTAGTACAATCCCTTTTTGTTTCGCACCTGGGATCCTTTTGTTTGTACGTATGTGAAAACTGATAGCATACCATGATCTATTATTTTGTATTCAATAAATAATCTAGACCTATTCAGTTTTTTGAAGGAGTGATAGAGGAGTATAGGTTTTTAACTAATAAGTATGTTTTAATTGAGATCCTTGGGCCATCGATCACTGCGTCTAAAGAGTTGGCCTGTGACGGTAACTTCATTCTCTGTACTTCTAGCATGACACTTGTCCTTTGCTGGTAGATGCGATGTATCTGAAGATTTAAAAGAAAAAACAATGGAAAGGAGAATAAACACTACAGAGAATAGACCACGGCGGGGAACGATCTAACGTTTAAATCAGACTGAGATTTTTAAAAAAATTGCAAAAAGAAGCTGCTGAAAAAGAGCCAATGGAGTAAATTAGAGTCAAAAGGGGCCTAAGCTTTCGATCCTAGCAGAATCTTTTTCGGAGGCAAAATAACAAACATATAAGGTGGAACAACCATAATATAGACCACAGACATACAACAGCAACACTGGAAACAAGGAGACAAAAGGGGCATTAGTGAGGTTAATGAAGGGGATGAAAGAAAAGGAGTAGGCAGACACAAAGGGAAGATAGTGTGAGTAAGGCCAAAGAAAGACCTCAAGTGGGGAGGGATTAAGAATGAGGCAGGCAACATCAAACAGGATCTAGAACAAAACAGTGATAGAGGGTATGAGGAAGAGATGAATAACAAGAGAATTAGTGAGAGGTGGGTCAAACAGATAACAAAGAAAGGCATAAAAAAAAACTGGTGCATAAGAGTGGGGGAAAAGGGAAAGAAAAGGGAACAACTGATAATGTGCAAAAGACATATGTATGATAGAGCATTAAACAAACTAAGAGAAGAAAGTAAGTGTAAAAATAAATCTGTAAGTATAAAAATATCCAAAAGGAAAAAAATATATATATACAAATGGTGTAACTGATATTGTAATCTGCTGGGTGTGAGGTAGGGAAAAAACAGAAGACTATATAGTAGAAAAAAAGAAGAAAAAAAATCCTGTATAAAAGGAAGGGAAGCAAATTGCCTAAAATTGTAAAAGCAAATGAGAGAGGGGGTGTAAATGAGAGAAAAAAAAAACAAAAATAGTAAACATGAAAAAAAAGCAAAATAAATAAGTGGTAAATCTAAGAGGTGAAGGGAGAGAAAACAATAAATATATAATAATGGTTATATCGAATGAATAAGGGAGGAAAAATAGGAGCAGAGCTTGTAATTGTATGAGTAAAAAAAAAATTGTGAGACTCAGAGAACCAAATAGAGGTCTAATTTCAAAGATAAAAAAGCCATCTCAAGTCCTTACGATTTTCAGGAAAAATTCAGGAAATGTAATTTCATTCAGCTTAGTTCAGATAAGATAAATGTGCATGTTTCATCTGAATTATACTTCGAATTCCATGTCATTTTTTCTATACAAGTCACAATGCATGAATTATCATGCTGGGCATGGCAGGTAATTTGTTTTCATTTTCATTAATTTTTTTATCATCAGAATATTACTAAAAAAAAAGGGCGGGGGCCAGAGTCTAGGCCTAGCCAGTCTACAAATATATGAAATATTACCAGCAGCATTAAAAATCATTCATATTCAGAGATCTTCGTAAAACATTAATACTAATATGCATGGCTAAAATTATCACTCGATCGTTATGTGCGAGGTGCCGCGCTAGCAAGTCGGTTAGCATTAGTGCTCGCCTCAGCCCCGACGCCAGGCATAGCCTGCAGTCCACGGCCCGCTGGCACGGGGCACGGCCGGTGAGCGGGTTAGGAACAAGGGCATTTGGGAGTCCGGCCCGGGCGGCAGAGGCAGTACGAAGAAATCTGAATGCCATCGATCGATTTAACAAACTACAAGAAGAAAATCATATAAAATGTTTATTTGACTTACTGTTTAACCTACTGCCGTATGTCTGCAAAATTTGTTGTCCGAATCTGACCCGTATTCTGTTAGATGTTAGTGAACTCTTGACGGCCATCTTCAGCTTCTCACAGACGTAGAAACGGCTATCTTTTTCAAAAAATTTTTGGCGGTAAGAAATCGCGAAGTGCGCATGCGTATCTCTAGCTGCTCCATCCCATGCGTGTGCGTGCTTGCCCATTTTTATTTATCTACTTATATATTATTTATTTTGTTTTTTATTTACTGGTCTGGCGCATGCAGCAATCATGAAGGTGCTTAAAAGTTCCTCGCGGCCGCGGCGATCCCCCCTTTTTTAAAGTCCCTTCACCCTTTATAATTTTCACATGAATGATTAGAGTAAAAGAAAATATTAAAAACTTAGATGAAGGTAACGCCGCGGGGGTGGGGAATTTTGATAGGCGGTGGGTGAGAAATTCAGACAAGCAAACAGTGATTTCATTTTTTTAAAGAAATGACCAATACTTTTTCACTTTATTATTTGTCTACACCAGTAAGAAAAGAAATAGTCTGAAAGAGATAATATTACAAACAGTGCAAAATATTACTGGTTAAAAAAAAAACTGACCGACATTGTGACTCTTCAAGTAAGAAAAATAGATTGAAAATGGATATAGGATCTATAATTTTTAAAAAATATAGGTAATAAAAAATACCCTGACATTGTGACACTTAATTTAAGCAAGGAAAATAGATTGGAAATAGGTACAAACTTCTTACAAATTTTCGAAAAGAAATGAAAAAAATAGCCTTGCATTAAAGTTAGAAAAATTGATATTGAAGTTGGATACAAAGTTCCTAAAAAAAAAATTATATAGTGAAATAAAATCACCTGACGTCATAACATGAATCAAGAAAAATAATTACAAAAATAAAGTTCTTACCATTTGAAACAAATAGATACATTATAGCCTGGCATCATATGGCAAGTAAGAAAAATAGTTTAAAAATAAATGGAAATTTTTAATATGAAAAATATATGTAAAATAGTTTGCCATCATGACACGAAGTATGAAAAATAGATCAAAAATAATAAATAAAATAAAAAGTTGAAGCCTGCGAAGTACCACAGATAAATTATTGTTTCAGATACCATTTCACAAAACAAAAGTCACACTTGGTGATCGTGCATTTGCACGTGCTGCCCCCAAACTGTGGAATAGCCTGCCAATTGATATAAGAAACTCTCCATCCTTGGCTCTCTTCAAATCAAAATTAAAAACATCTCTTTAGTTAAGAAAATATGCTATGTAGACCAAAATAAGTAAAAAGAGCTCTGAACAAACGCAGCTGAATATATCCATATAAAAGCTGCGCTATATAAATTAATGTTTATTATTATTATTGTTACGATACTGCAACAAATAACAAAGAAGATTTTAAATATAAAGTTTGAATTTTCCTTTTTTTTATTACAGGAAATAATTATACATAAAATAAAACAAATAATGATCTTACATAAATCTCTTGAAGTGTCCGATGTAAAATCCCGAAGTGATGATGCTATATCCAAGTAATAATCCAAATGATAAAAATCCCAGTTGACTGGCGAAAATTCACAATGATGGCGATGATGAAACTGATGTTGAAGTCCGATGAATAATAAGAGTCACTGCAACGAGTTGAAATGTCCGTGAAGACGATGTTGATGATGATTAACAGTCAATTTCAGCAATCCATGGGTTGAAGCGTGTTCATTGAACAGGTTGATGATGTTGGTGATCTCGATGAGAACTGATAATTTCTCAAAATAACTGCAAACAGTTCATTGATGCATAAACTGCTCTGATCTGATCTGGTGAAGTGATCTCATATGATGTGATGTGATCTCCTGCTCTCATATGATGTGATGGTGTGATCTAATATGATGTGATGATATCCTTAAAGAAACTGCAGCTTTATTTATACCCATTACAGCTACTTTCTAGAATTCACTATAATGGAAAGTTCTAGCATTGCTTTCCAAAAGAATATTCTTTCTCTTTCAGGAGCCTTCTTCATTTCTAAAACATTCATGAATGACCTCATTGAAATCAACATGTGTAAATAACATAGCTAAGCCTATTCATTTCCACTACCAATACAATTCTATTGTTTGGCTTTTCCCTATTCAACAATAAAACTCCTTGGCCTTTTAAATAGGCAAGGCCTGCATAATAAAAAGACATTCTTGAATGTTCTTTACAATTCTTGGCTATCCTTAAAGGGAAATAACTAATAGATGAATGTAATTGCTTTTACAATTCTTCTACAATTATTCTTATATGTAACACCTCCCCCACCGGGGAAAAGAAAGCTTTACCGTAGTAAAGGTTTCTTTATGATTATTTTTTCTTTTAACTGTTCAAAGTCATCTTGATAAATCATTTACATTTATCGTGTACAAAGATATAGTACTTAACGAACATGTTAAAATAAATGAACATCAAAGATGTTTTCTTCAAATGACACACTTGGTCAAAATCATGAATAATTTCAGTTTTTATACTCTTGATAGAGCATCAGCAATTACATTATTCTTTCCCTTTATGTGTACAATTTTCAAAGGGAATGGTTGAAGCATTAGGCTCCATCTATACAGTCTTTGATTCTTTGTTTTGAATTTCTCCAAAAACACAAGAGGATTGTGATCTGTATAGACTGTAATCTCTCCATTGGTTAGATACACCTCAAACTGCTGAAGGGCTAGTACGAGACTCAGGGCCTCTTTTTCAATAGTTGAGTACTTCTTCTGAAATTTATTGAGTTTCTTAGAGAAGTAGCACACTGGTTTTTCGATGCCTTTTTCATCTTCTTGGAGCAATACTGCTCCTACTCCAACATCACATGCATCAATTGCTACTTTGAATGGCTTTGTGAAGTTTGGAGCTGCCAAAATAGGCTCATTCACCAAAATGGCCTTTAATTTCTCAAATGATCTTTGACATTCTTCAGACCAAACATACTTCGCTTTTGCCTTCAGCAGGTTTGTCAGAGGACTAACCACAGTATTGTAATTTGGAACAAATTTCCTGTAGAAGCCACTCATACCTAAGAATCTGAGCAATTCTTTCTTAGTTGTGGGAATTGGGAAGTCTAAGATAGCTTGTATCTTGGCTTCTCTTGGTAGCACTTGCCCTTGACCAACCACATGACCAAGATATGTGACCTTTGGCTTGGCAAATTCACTTTTCATCAGATTCACTACTAGATTGGCTTTGTCCAGCCTGTCAAACAGTGCTCTCAAATGATTCAGATGATCATTCCAAGTATCACTGTATACTAGGATGTCGTCTATGTATACGACACAATTGTCAAGTCCGGCAATCACTTGATTTGTCAACCTTTGGAAGGTTGCTGGTGCATTTTTCATTCCAAAAGGCATGACTTTGCATTGAAACAAGCCTTCAGGTGTGACAAAGGCTGATATCTCTTTGGCTCGGTCAGTCAGTGGCACTTGCCAATATCCTTTAAGCAAGTCTATCTTTGTGATATAGGCAGAATTTCCAACCCTATCAATACAATCTTCTAACCTAGGAATTGGATACGAATCAGTCTTAGTTACTGCATTTACCTTTCGGTAATCAATGCAAAATCTCTGAGAGCCGTCTGGCTTTGGAACCATTACAATGGGGGAACTCCAACTACTCTGACTCGGTTCGATTATGTCATTATCTAACATAAACTGTATTTCCTTATTCACCATTTCCAACTTGCTTGGATTGAGCCTATAAGGATTCTGTTTGATAGGTCTTACATCACCTACGTCTACATCATGTACAGTTAAAGGTGTACGACCTGGTTTGTCTTTACATACATTCTCATATTCTCTTAACAGGCCAGATATATCATTTCTTTGATCTTCAGGCAGGTGTTTTAATGCCTCATCCATGTTTCCTAACATCTCTGAGTTAGATAACTTTACACCACATGGTTCGTTCTTAGATACATCTGTATAAGACAATTCATTATCTGTCTTTCCATGGTATTCTTCTTCATGAACATCTACATGTTTTTCTTCTTCTTTGACCTGTGTTGTACCTATTGGCTGACTAGCCTCTCGCTCAAAGTATTCTTTCAACATGTTTACATGACAAACTCTTTGAGACTTTCTTCGATCAGGGGTACTGATCACATAGTTGACATCATTCAATTTCTTTTTGACTATGTAGGGACCACTAAACCTAGCTTTCAAGGGCTCACCTTGCAAAGGCAACAACACTAACACTTTGTCTCCAGGCTTGAAACTTCGCTCTTTTGCATTTTTGTCAGCTTGAGCTTTCATTTTTCCCTGCGACTCTTTCAAGTGTTCCTTAGCCACATCACAAGCTTTTGAGAGCCTTTCTCTAAACTTTGACACATAGTCTAGAAGGTTTACATCATCATCCTGAACCATAAACCTCTCTTTGATAAGCTTTAGGGGACCCCTAACCTCATGACCATAGACCAATTCAAATGGACTGAAACCTGTGGACTCATTTGGGGAATCCCTAGTTGCAAACAGTAGGAATGAGATCCCTTTATCCCAGTCATCGGGATAGTCTTCACAATAAGCCCTAATCATGGTCTTCAAAGTCTGATGATAGCGTTCTAACGCTCCTTGGGACTGTGGGTGATAAGCAGAGGACTTGATCTGCTTTATTCCCAACTCCTTCATAACTTGCTGAAATATTCCTGACATGAAATTTGACCCTTGATCAGATTGAATTTCCTTCGGCAGCCCGTACCTAGTGAAAAACTGCACTAACGCCTGCACCACTGTCTTCGCAGTGATACTCCTCAAAGGTATCGCCTCTGGAAACCGTGTAGACAAGTCCATAATCGTCAGGAGAAATCTGTGACCCGACCTCGTTCTGGGTAAGGGTCCGACACAATCAACAAGAACCCTAGTAAAAGGTTCATCAAATGCAGGAATGGGTATCAATGGAGCAGGCTTGATAGAAGGCTGTGCCTTACCAATAATCTGACATGTGTGACATGTCTTACAGAAATGCACAACATCTTTGTGCATCTTAGGCCAATAGAAATGCCTCATAATTCTATCTTCTGTCTTCCGAATACCGACATGACCTGCCATAGGTAACTCATGAGCCATTTTCAGAATATCTGTGCGGTAACAAGGAGGAACTACAACCTGGTGAATTATACACCAATCTTCATCAGCTGGTCTCCGGGGAGGTCTCCATTTCCTCATCAAAATGTCATCTTTGACATAAAAGCACTCAGGAACCTTATCAGCCTCAGCCTCAGAACATGCTTTTTGTGACAAGCTCTTTAATTCTGGGTCTGCCTGTTGTGCCTGTACAAGGGAGGATTTACTAAACAAACTATCATTGTTAGCAACAGAGCCTTCAACACTATCCCCATTCAAATCCTTGAAAAAGGTTTCAGCTAACCAGACATCAGTAATCTCCTCTACATCAGCAGATTCCGCATCATCCTTTTCAGCTCTACGAGTCTGAGACCTAGTAACAACACAATCCGGGAAATCCCTGGAAAATCTTCCTGCAACAATTCAGTTTCAGCTACCTCAACGGGCTTTTCCGAAACCACTGGAGATGCAACAACTTTATCTCCAGCCAAGTCGTTACCTAACAAGAAATCAACACCTTTCATGGGTAATTCTGGAACGACACCAACAGTCACAGGACCACTAACTAGGTCACACTTTAAGTCGACCTTATGTAAAGGAACCGACACGAAATTTGGGCCAATACCTTGAAAAAAGACGTTGGCATTCTCTGAACTCTCTGGAGGAAGAGCCGAATCACCTGGTACCATCAGGGACTGTGCAGCCCCTGTATCCCTAAGGATCACCACTGACCTACCAGCAGCACCAGTCGAACAAGGGGATACTTCACCATCATGCAAAAAACTTCTAAAAGTTTCATCAACCTGCTTGACTTTATCAGCAAATACTAGAGAAACACTCTCAACATCTTGATTGGGCTCTGATGGAACAAACTCCATCGAGGGAACACTTGTTTGCTTGACAAAACCCATGTCTTTCTTAGTTTTGGTTGGCATTCCAACCAATTTCCAACATGATTCTTTCAAATGTCCCGATTTATGACAATGAGTACAAATTTTGGAACTACGACTCTCAGACCGTTTGGTTGATTCTGTGCCCCCACTAGCCTGATTCTTGTTAGCGTCTTTGTCCTTGCTTGCATATTTTCCCTCACTAGGTTTACTGTGGGATTCAAGTGACCCTTTACCTTTCTTTTTCCAATAATTCTTGAAAGGAGGCCTATCTCCACTACCCTTATGTGTGACCTCAAATTCATCAGCTACTATGGCTGCTTTACTGACTTCAGTAACTCTATGGTCATCTAAGTGAGATTTAATGCCAAAAGGAAGACTCTTTTTGAATTCTTCTAGGAGGACAACTTCCCTAAGGTGAACAAAATCTTTGTCAACTTTCAGTGATCTGTACCACTTATCGAACATCATTTCTTGTTCCCTAGCAAATTCAACATACGTCTGGCCTGATTGTCTTTGCATGTTCCTAAATTTATGTCTGTACGCTTCTGGTACTAACTCATATGCATTGAGAATTGTTTCTTTTACTGTAGCATAGTCACATGATTGCGTTTCAGAGAGTGAAGAATAGACTTTTGCAGCCTTTCCAACAAAAACACTTTGAAGGAGAAGAGTCCAGTATTCCTCGGGCCAATTCAGTCTCTTGGCCACTTTTTCAAATGACACAAAATATGTATCAACTCCCTCTTCATCAAATTTTGGCATAAGGCGAATGTTTTTCGCCACATCAAAGCCTTGGGGAGATTTATCTTTAGCAGAGTTAGTATTTGCATGAGCTAACTCCATTTCTTTCAACTTTAACTGGTACTCCAATCTCATTTTCTCCATTTCAATGTTTTCTCTCATTTTCATTTCCTCCTTTTCAAGGTTTTCTTTCATTTTCATTTCCATCTCAAACTTTGCCAGTTGAATCTGAGCATCATCTGAAACAGTAACAGAAGTTTCAGACTCCTCTGTAAGCTTCATGTGACTAGCTAACAAGTCAATTATCTCTGTCTTCTTTAATCCTGGGGCTAGACATGGCAGAGATACACCCAAATGATCACAAACTGTTATCAAATCATCCTTCTTCAGTGACTTCAAATGATCATATGACAATTCTGTCATTGTAAGAAATTCTTCAACATCAAATGTAGCCATAGTGAATATACACAAATACAAGCACGTAATAACACAGTACAGTATATTCTAGAACTTTCCAAAATGTTTCCAATTCAAATTGGCTTTTGTTTCAAATTGACTTTTGTCTCAAATTGGCTTTCGTTTCCTGAAAAACTGTTTTTAGTTTCAAATTGTCTTATACAAATTTGGTTTTCGACTCCCGGACAACTGGTTTTAATTTCAAATTGGCTTATACAAATTTGGTTTTCGACTCCCGGACAACTGGTTTTAATTTCAAATTGGCTTATACAAATTTGGTTTTCGTTTCCCGGACAAGCCCCCAAAATTATTTGTTACGATACTGCAACAAATAACAAAGAAGATTTTTAAATATAAAGTTTGAATTTTCCTTTTTTTTATTACAGGAAATAATTATACATAAAATAAAACAAATAATGATCTTACATAAATCTCTTGAAGTGTCCGATGTAAAATCCCGAAGTGATGATGCTATATCCAAGTAATAATCCAAATGATAAAAATCCCAGTTGACTGGCGAAAATTCACAATGATGGCGATGATGAAACTGATGTTGAAGTCCGATGAATAATAAGAGTCACTGCAACGAGTTGAAATGTCCGTGAAGACGATGTTGATGATGATTAACAGTCAATTTCAGCAATCCATGGGTTGAAGCATGTTCATTGAACAGGTTGATGATGTTGATGATCTCGATGAGAACTGATAATTTCTCTCTCAAAATAACTGCAAACAGTTCATTGATGCATAAACTGCTCTGATCTGATCTGGTGAAGTGATCTCATATGATGTGATGTGATCTCCTGCTCTCATATGATGTGATGATCAAGTGATCTAATATGATGTGATGATCTGCTTGAAAAATCTGCAGCTTTATACTAATTACAGCTAGCTTTCTAGAATTCACTATAATGGAAAGTTCTAGCATTGCTTTCCAAAAGAATATTCTTTCTCTTTCAGGAGCCTTCTTCATTTCTAAAACATTCATGAATGACCTCATTGAAATCAACATGTGTAAATAACATAGCTAAGCCTATTCATTTCCACTACCAATACAATTCTATTGTTTGGCTTTTCCCTATTCAACAATAAAACTCCTTGGCCTTTTAAATAGGCAAGGCCTGCATAATAAAAAGACATTCTTGAATGTTCTTTACAATTCTTGGCTATCCTTAAAGGGAAATAACTAATAGATGAATGTAATTGCTTTTACAATTCTTCTACAATTATTCTTATATGTAACATTATTATTATATAATGTACAAAAGATCATTGACCTTTGGCCTTACATTTTATGGGTGAATGTGCATTCTATGTACTTATTATTTTATTTCATTTGATCTTCTGGTCAGAATCTGTGCATTTTGACACCATGATCACCAACCTGTGCCTTTTCATCTAAGAGATACCATTATATATACCGTATGGTATTTATAATGTAAAAAAAAAGGTTTAATGACCTTTGAATGGCTTTGACCTTGAAAGTTTTTTAATGTGCATTCTGTGTTCTTAATTTTATTTCATTTAATATTCTGGTAAAAATTTGTGCATTTTGACACCATTATCACCAACCTGCGCCTTTCCATCTCAGAGTTACCCCTCGGGGGGGGGGGCCACTTCCATTCACGAGTGGATACCATGCGCGACCATGGGGTCTCGAAAAGCACCCTAAACACGTAATTTCCATATTCTGAAAATGCACCCCTTAACAAGTATTGGCGTGTGAAACCATACCCTTAACAAGTATTGGAAACAAAACGATACTCTTGGCAAATATTCCCTGAAATGAACCCCTAAACAAGTACAGGAATGTTTTATTGTTACGGGTCCTTTGGTTGTCGGCTTTACCTTATTTGGTTTAGTACGACCCCACCTTCTACACCTCGCGCAAATAGGACTCTAAACACGTAGTGTTGGGGCAAAAAAGACATCCTTTATAAAACATTTTAATTTTGTTTTATCATCCCCGCAAATTCGACCCTAAACACGCAATTTTCCTAGCGAAGTAGATACCCTTTTTTCATTATTTTTGTGTTTTTGACACCCTTTTCACGTTACGTACGTAACGTGCCCTATCGTGAAAAGGACATCCTTTTTACGTGTTTTTTTGGTCGCGCATGGTATCCACTCGTCAATGTAAGTGCCCCCCCCCCCCCGGGAGTTACCATTATAGTATATATCAAAAGGTCATTGACCTTGAAAAAAAAGCATTTTCCCCAACGTGTATTCCTCCTAACTTTTTTTGGTAAATGTTGACACCCATACCTACTCAAATCGGTAAAAAACAATTCCCAATAATTCTATTCCAGATTGGCTACTTTGGGCTCTAATTTAGGGATACTAATTCAATTCTACTCTTTCAAGTCCACTTTAGTCCCGAAAAATACTAATTTTAAATCTCAGACAGCCCTGACGCCTAGTAAAAACTCAGTTTAAATTTCTTCACTACCACATTCCTAACTCAACCGGCCTGATCCGGAAAACCGGCAACTATAACTATTAAACACATTATGGAATGTAAAACAGTGCAAGAAAGCAAACAAACTTTTTACCAAAACAAACAATTCTTTATTTTCCACCTGCTATATACAAGTGCAAATTTGTATCGAGTTGAAGTCTAGCCGTTCCCTTTGTAACGAAATTGGATGGGTGGGTGACGGTGTGTCTAGTGTGTGTGTGGGGGGACTCACTATCGTATTTACGTGTAAGACTTCTTTATCTTTTTTTCGAGTAAACCGAATTCAAATTCACCCGTCAAACCTTGAAACTGAGCTATGTGCATTAATCCGTAACATGATAATAACCATCTATTGATATTCAAAATATGGGGCGTCGATAAATTGCCGTGGTATAAACATGTCTTTATTTGGTAAAATAAATGGCTCATTCATTTTGATTGGTTGATTAGTACAGTTATTCGGCATACAGAAGTCCTCAGCTAGAATGAGGTAAAGTGATTTACAGTCAATTCAATCAGATTGAGTCCTGGCTAACAACTATAAACACATCGATAGAATTAATGTTGCCAAGATTTTATCAACAGTTTAAACCTGAATAGAACTTCGCGATGACGCATAGTGTGATTATACGTTCAGACCAATAATGTCTTTCTTCTAAGCATTTGTGTGAATATTTTCCAAGATATTGTTTAAAACAACATATCTAAATTACCCGCCTAGTTGACGTTCGTCATAATACTTTGCTATCTACGGTACTGACGGCCGAATCGACTCTCCACTGACGTTCTGGGATCATCACTGCAACATGTGCAAGTTCATCCAAAACAAGTAAGAAAGCGTTTGAAAGTAATTGTGTTAATGCAGATAATGGTTTCGATCCAATCGGTTACATAATCACTTAGCCAACTGTTATGATTGTCTGATAACATGTTAATGTCTTGCGAATTTGTCTATTTATTTCATCTTTGTTTTCTTGGTGATCCGACAATTGCTCTGCCGACATCTGTTCAGTCGACAATTGCTTCGTGAGTTGCGACAACTGCTCCGCCGATAATTGCTCAGTAGCAGCCGCACAGAAGCGATGAAGGTGCTGTTAGTATGGAAGCTTAAAAGTGCCACCGAGATGTTGAGATAATTATCTCGGGAAGTCGACATCTTGATAGCAAAAGATAAGATGACGAGATCCTGGATCTCATCATGTCGACATCTTTTAGAAGAGATGATGAGATGACAAGATCCTGGATCTCATCATGTCAGCATCTTTTGGAAGAGATGATGAGATGACAAGATCCCGGATCTCATCATGTTGACATCTTTTGGAAGAGATGATGAGATGACAAGATCCCGGATCTCATCATGTTGACATCTTGTAGAAGAGATGATGAGATGACAAGATCCTGGATCTCATCATGTTGACATCTTGTAGAAGAGATGATGAGATGACAAGATCCTGGATCTCATCATGTCAACATCTTAAGAAGAGATGTTGAGATGACAAGATCATCTCATCATCTCATCATCTCTTCTACAAGATGTCAACATGATGAGATCCGGGATCTTGTCATCTCATCATCTCTTCTACAAGATGTCAACATGATGAGATCCAGGATCTTGTCATCTCATCATCTCTTCTAAACTATGTCAACATGATGAGATCCAGGATCTTGTCATCTCAACATCTCTTCTAAAAGATGTTGACATGATGAGATCCGGGATCTTGTCATCTCATCATCTCTTCTAAAAGATGTTGACATGATGAGATCCAGGATCTTGTCATCTCATCATCTCTTCTAAAAGATGTCGACATGATGAGATCCAGGATCTCGTCATCTCAACATCTCTTCTAAAAGATGTTGACATGATGAGATCCAGGATCTCGTCATCTTATCTTTTGCTATCAAGATGTCGACTTCCCGAGATAATTATGTCAACATCTCGGTGGCACTTTTAAGCTTCCATATGTTAGCCATGTTAGTGCTAACAAATCGCTAACAAATAAGCCATTAACACCATGAGCAGAATGAACGCACAGAAAGCGGGTGTTATTAGTGGGTTTGAACCGTACAGTTAGGCAAAATATATGACTAACTATAGTGATCTATGTGTGAAATGATAAATGGAAAAGGCCTTTATTCCATAGGCTCAATGTATTATTCCCATTAACCGGGGCTCGGATTTGCAACAGAGATTCTTACTTTGTGATGACATTGTACCGCCGCGGCGGTGTTAATTACTGTATTCTGATTATTTTAACCATATAAGGTCCCCAGGTTATGTTATAACATATATCATAGAACTTCAAGGTATTGTTTATAACTTTGTGAGCAGCCGTTTAAAAAAATTCTCAAACCAAGATGAAACATGTGCATGTATTAAAACTAATAAACCATGAAAACAACCATTATTGAGAATGAAAACCTAAAACTACAAGGCAAACCTCGATTATGTAAATAGGCGTCTTATAGACGCCGAAATAGTACACATAAGTGTATGGGATGAAATTAAGATGGTGTTTCCGGTCACTTTATATTTCATTTTTTGAAGCACTTAATGATTTTCGAACGCAATTTTTTCTGGGCTTCATTTCTGCAACATATCACAGACACAGGTGACTTAGTGTGACCTTCTAGCTCAGATTTTTGTCTAGTTACTAAACAAAAAAGTGTACACAAACATATACTCTTGACCTCCAGTTAAAAAGTTATGACCGGAAATAGCAAAAGGTTAACGATCTGGCAAATTACACTAAAGGTGTTAAGAAAGCTATTTTCCGGGGTTTTTGTGCATGTTTGTACTTTTTTATTTTCGATTTTAATAAGTTCACCTTCAGAGGTCCTTATCTAGAAGATATTAGGGTCAAGACAAGGTCAGGGAAAGGTCAAAAGGTCAACATGTAGCTAAATACACTAAAAGCGACTAGACTATCCTAGAAGTCAAATTTTTCATGGGTTCTTTATTTTCAGAAGTCTGTATCTAAGACATTAAATATATTAAGGGGCTTATTTAGGAACAAAATAGATAAACAGAGATAGACGTCGAGTGCATTCAGTGTGGTATTGCGAGAATACCTTGAAACAACATGACAAGCCCTTATGCCCTTAAAAACTTATCATCTTCATGATGTAATAAGTGCAACCAGCTCTTTCCGAATTTCTCTTTTTTTAAGGAATTTAATTTAAGTTCAATTCATTTTCAATTTACTAGTCTTTGATATGTAAAGAAGCATTTCCTTCATTGCTTTGTCAGAATATTTCAATCAACAGAAATTATTGTATTGAAGTAGGATATAAGTGTAATACTATGTAAACAGAATAGATGTCGATTGACCAGTGCTCCCAGCTCCTAAAGCCGTGTTAATGACAGCACAATCCGAAATGCAGTCCTTTTTGGCTCCAGAAATCGAGTAATGGTTAGAATATATCACATCAGCATAATGGACATGACTAAGGACTACAATGAGCATGCCTGCAAAATGTTGTCTCTTTGTTAGAAATAATATAACCGTCACTCGTTCCAATTAATCAAGGAACAATTGGAGGCCAACTTATCATATCATCCTCAATCCTAACTTCATTATCTTATTCGTAATTTAAGTTTAATAAGATGTTAGGCATTTTCTTTGGAGTTGGGAGAATTGTGTTTATTAGCATAGTATTACACATATACCCCAGGACATTACAATATTTTCTGTTGATTAAAATATTCTGTACAAAGCAAATGGATGAAATGTTTCTTTACATATCAAAGACCAGTAAATTGGAAATGAATAGAACTTGAATTGAATTCCTAAATCAAGAAACTCGGAAAGAGCTGGTTGCACTTATAACATCATGAAGATAATACGATTTATAGGTTTTGTCAAGTCGTTTCGAGGTATTCCTGCAATAAACCATACCACACTAAACTATTCGACGTCTATCACTGTTTATCCATTTTCTTCCCAAATGAGCACATTTAATCCCCTTTTTATCTTATGGATAATGACTTTTCTAAATGAAGAACCTACTTCTAAGATCCAAACCGCTTTTAGGTTTTTTTGGATACCAATGAAAGTTTGTTGACCTTTCCCTGACCTTGTCTTCACCCTTAATATCTTCTGGATAACGACCTCTGAAGATAAACTTATTAAAATAAAAAATAAAAAAGTACACACATGCAAAAAAAAACACACGAAAATATTACCCTTTTATCACCTTCAGTGTAATTTGCCATATATATATATACATGTATATATATATATATATATATATACAATGTAAGGAAAGTTCGTTGACCTCTTGACATTTCCGGTCATAGATTTTTAATGGGAGGTCAAGAGTATATGGTTGTGTACACTTTTTTGTTCAGTATAACTAGACAAACAAATTGATGTATGACTCAATACAATTGGGGCAATTCGAAAAATTGACCCCTATTGACCCAATTTTGACCCCTCACATGGTCAAGATGACCATAAGAAATTTGTCACCGAGTTGAAAAATGTTCCTTGTTATGTCACCAATCACATTAAAGTGAAAAATCAGACAATTTTTCGAAGTAGATGACATATGCTGCCTGACTATTGAGGAAGTTAGATCTACGGATGTTAAATCTAACGTTACACGCCAATTACAATTAAATGTGAGATCAAGTGCACATTTGTTTGAAATAGATCATAACCAATCTTATACTGTTGGATAATCCTACCTACCTTATCGAAGTCCGATGGAAATTTGCCCGAAGCAAGCTGCCGATTGAAAATGGAAGTATGGAATTGAATCGTTGTTTGGGTTTTGTCTTTTGTACGTTAATTGGTACATGGGTGGGGCCAGCGTCGCGTGGGGCCTAGCGACATGACCTTGATCTGATCCCGCGTCCACAAGCGTGCCACTTTTCCTTTCCCTCATAATTGGCTTTCCTATTTGAAGTATTTTTTTCAATACATTTATTTATTCTTTTATATGGTGCATCTCGATAAATTGATTTAAAACAAAGAAAAAAATCAAGCGAGCAAAATTATGTTTTAATTGACATTAAATATAAGTTTTGTTAGATTTTCACATAATTTATATAAATAGAATAATTCTATTTCACCCTCATTTATTTTATCTTTCTTTTCTTGGTCATGAATTTATTATTCATTATTTTTTTTGGGGGGAGAGCCCCAAGCCCCCCCCCCCACTCTGTACGTCAGTTCTACCAACATCTCTAAAAGGAGCTGAGAAACTCATTGGTAGCTCCCCCACACTCAGGTCACTCTTGCAATCGCATTATTCCCAACCTTAACCTATTTTCCAGTTTGTGCTTGCAGTATTTTTTTTTTTTTTGGGGGGGGGGTCAAGCTATTCATCATGCTTGCAGTATTTTGTTTTCTTTAAAAGAAACACAATTTCCTTATCAGAAAAATAAAGACTTATCAACCCTGGATAAGTGTAAAGGGTATTCCACCCAATCAATAATATATTTGAAATTGAGGAAATAACAGTGGCATACGTAGCCTATTAAGCCCAAAATTTTGAGGGGGCTAAATATGGCGTATCAGGTAAAATAAAAAAAATTGCAAGCAAGGAAAAATATTCAAAATTTTAATTGCAAATATCCAATTTTGTGATAGAATTGACATAATATTAAAAAATAATATGTTTTACCCTTCTTTTTTTCTTGTAATAAAAAATTTATTTTATTATTATTATTTTTTTTTTGGGGGGGGGGGACTTTTTTCCATGGTCAGTGGTCCCCCCTCCATACTTTCAAACTGAAGGGACTAAATTTCCCTAACAGAAAATAACTTTTAACAAAGATTTATGCTATAACACCACTGGCCATTCTCTCAGTGACACATGTAGCAACCTTTACTCCTTTTATTTCTCATTTGCTTCCATCACATGTACATTATTGTGCATCTTAACGTGCCAAATACTTTTCTCTCAAAAGTTTTATTATAAATAATTTTGCAGTATACCCTACAAGTTTCTTGAAGTATATCCTCCTGCACAAGCAAGCAATCACTTGACTTTCTTTATACACAACCTTAACCAACATACCATTACCACCACCCCTGCCTTACACATAACCTTAATCTCTCCTTCGCAGTCTTTCTTATATAAATTTATTTTTTGCCTCCTGCAAGAATGATGAACCATGCAGCATATGGACAGAATTGATAAAAGAATTTCATTTTTGTTTTCTCCTGACACAATTACTTGAAAACGATATAAAAATAAAAGGACAAGTCCACCCCCACAAAGTTGATTTGAATAAAAAGAGAAAAATCCAACAAGTGTAACACTGAAAATTTCATCAAAATCTGATGTAAAGATATTAAATTATGACATTTTTAAAGTTTTGCTTGACCACACATAACAGTTAATATGTACATCCAGGTCGGTATGCAAACTATTTCTTTTTATTCTACTAGATGAAATATTCGAATTTCTCTTCATTGTCAAGTGAACCCAAGAGTAGTCACTCCCTGAGCATGTGGAATTTGCATTATTTTAAGACTATAATTTTGGTTTAGTCAAGTTGGCCCTCAATGTCAAATCTGTAAAAAATGAAATGTTGTACAATTCAAACAACAAAAACAAAAGAAATAGTGAAGGACATCATTGACTGTCTCATTTGCATGTCACTGATCTGCACATATAACTGTGTTGTGAAAAATAAGCCAAAGTTAAAAATGTTATAACGTTCCTATTTTACAACCGATTTTGATGAAATTTTCAGCATTATGCTAGGTGGATTTTTTTTCTATTAATTCAAATCGAATTCTTTCTGGGGAGGACTTGACCTTTAAAATCAAAACTTATATGTACATGTGTAGTTGACAGAGCAGACAGGGCAGTTTGTTTATTACATTATTTTTTTCTAAGTAGATTGAAATTCTTTACATAATGATACGAAGATTGAATGGACTGTTTACATTTTCTTAACAATGTATCAGAAACTCTGAATAATAATAGATAAAAAATGGATTTAAAAAAGTTTAGTCAAGATTTTAAACTCTACAGCTAAAGCATGAATATCACAGTTAATTCGTCAAATATATTTCTGAAAGAAATTAAAGGATGATTCTATCATAAAATAGTAATATCAAACAAATGATAATAGCATGCAATGTATATATAGTGCTTACTACAGAAATGTATTTTAGAAAATAGGTGGGAAAAAAGGATATTCAGCAAAAAATGATATCATATAATTTAAATTTGATAAATTAGAAACCTGCATATGCTAAGAAATATGACTGTTTAATTAACAAAGAAGTTTTGAAATTGAAATCATGAGGCTTCAAACAACGATTGTTGTTAAAATAAATGGTATAAAAATAGACTTGAATCATAAGAATGACCAAGACCATCTCACATGTCTCATGCCAAACTTAGTTAAGCATGAGAAAAATGTTGCTTATACCTCTCACATACCTGCTTATACATTAGCCCATCGTGTGTGTCATTTATTTCCTGGAATTCACATCCCAAACCTTTTGTCAAACAAGAAAAATGTTGTGAATTTGGGTTTTTAAAAGCAAGATGGGCATTTGATCACTACTGATAAATGGGAATGCATGAATACATCCTATCAACTAAGCTACCATTTTTTTTGTATCCTAAGTGTCCACCTTCATACACAGATAATCCAATGGAATGCTTAATACCCGAAGCACACCGTCCTTTTCTATTGACAACAGAATGCAGGCAGGAATTCATCAAAGAGAGGAGCAACGGATACCTGCAATAAGGATCAAAACAAAATGAATATTACAAAAATTGCTCTTTGTTATTCTTTCTGGAAATATATCTTCATTGATCAAGCAATTAATACCCCCTTTACCTGAAGGGCATAATGCATATTTTTTACTATTTTTCATTTCTCCTGTAATAGGAAAGTTAGCAGACATTATGAAAAATGATATTTTTATATAATATGCACACTTTTTCTTAAAAGTTGATGGAGAAGGGGAAAATTAATCGTATCAAGTCGGGGTATTCAGTAATGAGTACAGGAGAAACTATATTTCACTGATTTCCATGATTTATCCCATTTGATTAACTCATCTATTTGTGTTTTTTGGCTAATCTTAATTCCCTTACGCATTGCTTTGTGGCAGAAGTTCTATGGAAAATGCACCTTTTTTCACACAAACTTTGAGACACTCTGTATTCATTCCCCCATCGCTCGAGAATGAATGGGCAGTTAATGACGGGGTTAAAGATTTATTGAAGAATGGAGTGTATATTTCATGAAAATGAAAGCCATTTCCCCATTGAATGTTATCTTCAATACGTGTTTTTTAGATGAAGTTAGTTGTCGAATAGGCTCTCCTGACATTTGAGGTCTCTATCGGTGACGTCACTCAGGATCGTCATGCCTGAACCATCGGCCGGGCAGGGGTCGCAATGGTAGTATGATTTATGCATAATGCACTCGATATATACAATAATCTTGTCCTCCCGTTCAAATGAATGTGAAACTCATATAATTTTCATCAGAGCATTCAACAGGAGTACTGTAGTACACATGTCTTTATTATAAGTGAATTAAAGTCCCTCCAGTGAGTTTGATCACCCCTATTGTGAAAATGTATCACCCCTAAGTTGTAACTCAGTCAGCTGTTTGCACTCAGGGTCACTCCGTGACCTGTGCGTGCGTTCAAGAGTTGTACACGATTTTCTGTCTCATTTAGGCAGAAATCTTTCAAAATGGAAATTCAGATATAAAAAATTACCAAGAAACAAGGCATGACTTAAATAAGAGCGTATCGGAATTGCAAATTAGCATGACTTGCATGTGAGGAATAAAAGTAGTAAGAGGTTATCGACCATTGTTAACAAATGCATGCAAATAAAGTTTGACGACGAATGACATTGTCTGAACTAATCGACAAATTGTCAATGCTAAATCACAAGAAATCACCTTAAGATAACGAGGAAAGAAAAGAAGTTAGGTGGAGTCCAGAAATCAATAGGGCATTCCTTACTATGGTCGATAAATTTTGGAAATGAAAGGAAAAGAAAGCTAACAAAATACGCTTTCCATCTTCAACAAAAGGAGATATAAAGGTGTGACTGTGGAAGTCATTTGACATCGAGTTACAGGTTACATGTACATATGAAAGGAAATTAATGAAAGGAGAGAAGAGGCGAAAACCTAAACATCAGCTCTGGAATGCTATCCTCTTTAGATCGTATACATCGGAGGTAGCTCAGTCTATGGATTTTTCAAAATAGTGGGGGGGGGGGTCATTTGATCACTTTAGGATGCTTGATCATAAAGGTATATCTTTATCATAAACGTGATATAATGGTAATTGAAGTTTACGGAGATGAATTTTGATGTACAAAAGGTATCGACAATATGCATTTTTTATTATTATTTTTATGTCATCATTCAATTATGTATCGAAAATATGCATTTTTTATTATTATTTTTTATGTCATCATTCGGATTATTTCGATTTGCTACAGTTGTATACTGCTACATGATAAACTATAAAAGATTTGGCGTTTGCAAATCGATAAAAATTTGCAGAATGAGTGTAAATATAGATATAGATAATTATGGATATTGGAACTTTGAATTAAAGGTATACTAATGTCTATTTTCAGATGTTATTTTGTTATGGTTTAGTCTCAATATTTTTCTTGTGCATTTGCAGTGTTCAGACAAGTACACTTTGTAAAGTGCCAGCGTCTCACTCTCTTTAAAACAAGAAAAAAGAAGACCGAAATGTTCCCCAGAACCTTTCTTCAACCCGTGTGGAACCCGAACAGGTCCCAAACACAGGATAGAGAAAGGTTATAAAATTCTTAAAATGCATACCGTAGGAGATGGTGATGAATTCGACGGGAGTTGTCTGAATAATATTTCCCAGCAAACGTCACCTTTTCTGCTACTGGTATAACAACGAAATTAAAATAAAATACAAAGTACATTTCAGATACCATTTAAGTGGCAGGTTAAAACATATACATTAGTCCGGTGAAACAGTTTTGGGCATGTCTTCATGAATATTCATTAGGTGGGCTGATGATGTCATATTCCCACTTGTTTTTTTTCTGTACTTTATATGAAATTAGGTTTTTTTATGGCAAGAACTAAAACAATTGGATTGACAACTGATTAAGTGCATTAGTCATTAATATCCACAACTTATTTCATCAATTGAGACACATCATTTACACATGTGAAGTGCTAACTTGCAAAAGGGGTTAGGTCAATTTCTCACCAAATTTGATTTTTATGTCTGAATTTATTTATAGATTTTTAGTATCTCTATATAGGATGATAGCAAATAAAGGTTGAAATTCCCATTTAAAAAATTAACTAAAATGGCAAAGAAAAATCACTTTGTTTCAAAAGGGGTTAGGTCCACACAGATTTTTTTTAAAGAATAGCTTAAAAATATGAAGACAGGTAGATTTCTTTTATACTCAATTTTATGTTCTCATGGTAGGATATCATGAAAATTCAGTTTTCGCATAAGAATATGGCAATATGGGAGAACTAAAAAAACGATTTTCATGGAATGGACCTAATTCCTTTTGCATCCAAACTCTTCTTAAGAACTCATTTCTCAAAATAAGGTTAGGTTCATTTTTACATAAATTTTATTGCTTTCTGTCTCTAAACCTCTAAATTTTTAGTCGCTCTGATGATACCAAAAAAATTTGAAATTCAAACAAAAATGAGAATGAAAGTGGCAAAGAAAAATCACTTTTTTAATCAAAAGAGATTGGATTCATTTCAGTTTGCTTCTAAAAGGGCTTGGTCCACATTGATAATTTGAAGAAAAAAATATATAGGAAAAAATTGAAGACAGGTAGATTTGTTTATACCTAGTTCCATGTTCAAATGATAGGGTAATGCATCAATGTACATCAATATTGCATTCTTGGAATGGTCCAAAGAGGACCTAACCCCTTTTGCAACTAAAACTCTTCATGTATGAAAAAATGAAACAGATTCCATGTAATAAAATAAGATAGTGGGGATATGACATCATCAGCCATCCTCATGAATATTCATGGCGGTGTGCATATAAATGTTTTCACAAAATATTGATAAAATCTAAAATTCAATAATTTTGTTGTAATCTGATTTTGGTGGAATTTTCAGCCCTGAGCATACCCGGAAAGGAATGCTTGTCAAGGGTACCGTTTATTTTCATTATTTTTTTAAATACTTGTCCTATAACAAGTATTTTTTTATATTTTTTTTATACTTGTTATAGGGGTAGGGTTTCACACGCCAATACTTGTTAAGGGGTACATTTTCAGAACATGGAAAATATATGTTTAGGGTGCTTTTTGAAACCAAATGTGCATGCATGGTATCCACTGGTGAATGGAAGTCCCCCCTCCCCCCGGATAAAAAATGTTAACTAACTTATAACATGCCCGAAAAAATGGGATTTGATCTTTTATAGATTTTAAATAGCGCCATCTGTAGAACGATTAGGAGACAGTTTTTTTCGGGGATTCCCCGTGACGCAGCGCAGATAGTGACGACATCGCTCTTCGCCATTTTGGTAACTGGCCGCGTACTAAAATCTTCTTCCTCATCTTTTCCAAACTCTGACAGTTCACTGGTGGTCATTGTTATCATCATCATGGAGACATCCAAATGCTGAGATGTTGATCAAGTGATCAGAATCAGTCGTTAACTTAAACAACAAGATCTACTGGCGTGACTGGATACCTAATCATGCTAATCGAGTTCTGAAATGGACATCTTACGACAGAAAGTTTCGTCAAGTTCATCACGAATCACGTCAGGTTGATGTTGGCCTACGACTGGGCCTGGGAAGAATGATCAGATAATACTACAGCTGCAGGTTATGATGCAGGTGAGATGATCGACATGTTCTTTTTCCATTAATTGCTGTAATTGCCAACCTTTGTTTTGTAGCCTTAGGGGGTCTTCCCACGAGGTTGAGGGTCAACGGGCACAATCCCACTTCATTGTGACTTGACCAATTTTTCTCAAAATCGTATTTATAATATCAGGAGTAACGTTACCAAGTAACAGATAGAAGCGTTGTTCCAAAAATTGGGATTGTTCCAGAAAACAAGGATATCCTCATAAACCAGAACAAGTCATGAGAAAATGAAATTGTCTGTACAGGCACATGACAGGTGTAGGGCATTGTAGGGACAGTTTTTTTTTCACTTTAGAATCCCCCCCCCCCTGGCCCTGAGGACATAGATCTAGAGGGGCCAGATCTAGATGGCAATTTAGGATTCAGAATCTTGTTATGAATCCTGATATGTTTTTTTGGCATGGGGTCCGGACAGCCCGACCCGCTGCCCTGGACAACTCGTCCCGGTTGAGTTGTCCAGGGTTGGCTCTGAATCGGACAACTCGACCACTTGAATTCTTCAAAATTTTATTAAATAAAATTTCAAACTTTACTTCAAAAGTATTTTCCTGCATAATCCATGTTTCTTCAATACATTTTTGATGGAGAAATTGACATTTCAGTGCATTTTGAGCTATTTTGAAAGAAAATAAACCACAAACTTCATCATTATCATTGGCTTAATGAGTGAAAGATTTTGAGGGGTAAGATATGGCCCATCATGCCAAAGTTATTTTTTAAAAATTGTGAACGAACGTAAAAAAAAAAAAATTATTACACAAACTAATTTTTGATAGATTATGACATCGTACTAAAACTCTTCTCTCTTTTCTTTTCTCTTTCATTTTTTTTTGTATTTTATCATCTTTTTTTGAGGGGGTGCTCTTACCCCCAAGATCTTGATCCCCACCACCTGCATTCCACAGTTCATTACCATCACCATCTACTATCGTCATAATCATCATCATCAACACCATTAGCTTCATTAACATCATCGTCATCAATAGCATCACCACCACCATCATCAACATCATTACCATCACTAGCATCACCACCTCCCATCTCATAACAATCACCAGTCCATAATTATCTTCATCACATCATCATTATCCTCATCACCACAACATGATTATCATCATGATTATTTTATCTGTGATTTCATACACAGATACTAGTGTCACATTATTCGTCTCTTACCCTGCCTAAGATGGACTTTGCATATTCTCACCCAAAAATGACATTTCAATCATTGTTGGTAAAAATCAATGAATAGGATTTATGTCTCCCTTATCAAATCAGCGCGTGTTGAAAACGCTTGGAAAAGGGAACCAGATAATAATGTATTTCATAACTATTAATGAGAATTAATGAAAAGTAAAATATCAAGATTCAAACTTGCAGCTAAAGAAGTCATATTTGCATTTGACAAAAGGCATATTTTAAGCTAAAGCTGTTTGTTTTAATTCTTGTAGAGTAGTGGCACAAATATTCATCCTTGGACATGCAAGATTCATTTTCTAAATGTGTTGGAAATGGCATTACCATGGGAATATCAAAAGACAGGATATTAATTTCCTTCAGTTCAGTGGTATCCCTTATCTGCACTTTTATTCCTTTGCATTATTTTTCCTTTTTTTTCATTTCTTTATTTGCGCCCCCTGAATGTCCCCCCTAGATACGACCCTGACTGACCTGGGTACAATACTAGTTTTATCTTCTTGATGGTAGCTCCCCCAAAAAATATCAACTTTTGACATGGCTGCCGAATAAAAAATATATTACTGGGGGGGGGGACCTACATATGGAAGTCAATAAAGCCAACTTTCAAATGACACCAAAATGTGTTGAGCGAGTACTTCCCACTTAAACAAAGGGTATGAAAATTAGGCTGGGCAGGAAATAGCCTTCCAATTTCAGTCAGTTTTTGAAAGGCAAATCCGTTAGAACCTGCAAAGTTAAGAGTGTTGTGATGATCAATCGTGGTCAGTTTTGGTTGTTAAAGCAAATTTCATAAATTACTAAATTGAACTTTAATGCATGAGTGAAGTTCAACACACATTGCATTTTTTGGGGCAGCATTTTAACTTTATTATGTGGATCTCAGCAATGTGTTCATGGGAGTCGGGAGAATAGGGGGTGAGATGGAACTTAAGTGGGAAAAGTAGGTTGATGGAATAAGGTTAAACAGAACATTTAGACCCCCCCAACCTCCTTCTCACCCGCCCTCCCCTTCTGTTGAGAGACTGATTGCTATTACATGTACGTATGAAGTCTAGAGCAGAATTTTCAGAATTTAATGATAAGTTCCAAAAATTGGGGCATCAACTTTTACCTTTCAATCTTCTGTCAAAAATCTATCAATAAATCAACTCAATCAATGTGAAATATGCTTGATCAAACATTCATTTTTTCAATAAATCAGCATCGGCCTAATCAGTCAATTTCTTGGTAATCATTTGGCACCCCCTAGTTCAAACATCAACCCCCTCCCCTTAGTTTAAACATCAATTTTGCACTCCTACATGGATAGAACATGGCAGGGGAAAAGGTTTTGATATCAATGACACCCTTGAAAATGTTATGAGGGAATGTGGTGACCGGGGAGAAAATCTTTGAAGAATTTGAATAGTAAAAACTTAATTGATTCTAGAGCACTTGATGACATGAATGGAATAGTACGTTAATACATAATATGGCCCACATATATAGCGATTATTTTTCTTTGGGGTTGAAAAATCTTGGTAGGGCTTGAGCGATTTTTTTATTTGGGGGGGGGGTTGGCTTTAACCCCCCCCCAAAAAAAAACGCACCTGAAGAAGAGAAAAAAAGGAGGGAAAGAGAAAAAGTGGAAAGACACAGTGAATGAAACAGTGGAATGGGGGAGAAAGGAAAAAGAATGGGAAAATGAAGCAGAAAAAAGTAAGAGAAAGGAGAAGAGAGTGACGGTCCTACTTTAGGCCTTTTGAGATAAACTAATCGTGTTTTTGAGAATGAAATTATGATTTTCTTAAACTTTGGTCTGCAGGACTATCCCCACAACATATTTATCTTGGTGCCCCCTACAAAAGTTCAAGACCCCCAGTGCACCCAAAGCTAAACAAACCCAGCTACTTCATGCACTGATGAGATCGAGTCAATGGATTGCATCATTTCCAAGAGGTTCTCAATAATATTCCTGAGATGATGAAAAGGATGTTGGTGGCGATGGTGATGATGGTGATGATGATAATGATGTTTATGATGATGATAATGATGAACATTGGTGATGACGGTGACGATGGTGGTGATGATGATATTGGTGATCATGATGATGCTGATGATGATTATGATGGTGATTATACTGGTGATACGATGACAATAATGATGATGTTGTGATGATGATGGTAGGGATGGTTGATGATGGTGATATGATGATGAAGATTATGGTGATAATAATGATGGCGATGATTATAGTGGTGATGGCGATGATTATGATGATGGATGAGAATGATGTTGGTGGTGATGATGATGTTGGTGTGATGATGATGGTGGTGATGGCAATGATTGTGATATTGATGGTGGCGATGATAGTGACAATGATGTTGGTGATGATGTCGGTGTGATGATGATGGTGGTGATGGCAATGATTGTGATATTGATGGTGGCGATGATAGAGACAATGATGTTGGTGATGATGTTAAATGACATGGTGATTAAGATCATGATGGAAATGATAGCGATAGTGATTATGGTGATGATGATAATGATGGCGATGAATATAGCGATAACGATTGTGGTGATGATGATGATAATTAAGATAATGGTAATGATAATGATGGCGATGATGATAGCATAGTGATTATGGTGGTGATGATGATGATGGTGGTGGTGATGGCAATGATTGTGACGATCGTGATGGTGGCGATGATAGAGATGATGTTGGTGGTGAACTGGTGATGATGTTCCATTCCTCTTCTACATCCCCTCATCTCCATCGCCTTCTCATCTCTGCTCCTCTCAGCTTTATCTCTCTCTCTCTCATCGTCATCCCCTCCATCCTTTCCATCATAATTTCAATCCATCCTCTCATCATCTATTCCTCTCATCTCCATCCTTCCTCTCATCTCCAACCCACTTTTCATAACCATCCTTTTCATATCATCGTCTCCATTCCTCCAATTTCAACTTCATCTCTCCCAAAATGTCCATCTAATCACCACAGCACTTAAAGGGGAAGTTCACCCTGACAAAAACTTTTTTGTAAAAATAGCAGAAAAAATAATAAAAAATATTGCCGAAGGTTTGAGAAAAATTCATCAAATAATTAAAAAGTTATTAGAATTTCAATTATTTGATTTGTGACGTCATATGCGAGCAGCATTCCTACATAGCGAATGGTAAAAAATCAATAAGATGTCATTTTCTCAGAAAATTGAAAATGGTTTTCACTGTACCTTTTGTATATCAATAGACAAATTATTTCACACCCGATCATAAATAGAAAACAAAATTAAGTCATCAGGAACCATGCAAAATTTGAAATTCATGCATTTTATATTACATAACACATGGGGCAGCTGCTCGTTTATGACGTCACAAATCCAAAACTTTGAACTCTAATAACTTTCTTACTCTTTAACGGATTTTCCTCAAACCTTCACCAATATTTTTTACTACTTTTTCTGCTATTTTTGCAACAAAGTTTTCTTCAGGGTGAACTTCCCCTTTAATAGTGAAATGTTCAGCAGAAAAAAATACATGGGAGTAATAGAACCCAATATTCACAATACTTTTTAAGTAGACTCTTTATTTTCTATGTAACAATGTGATAAACTTGATCCCAACTAAAATTACTAAGTAACACATAATTTTCTGTTATATCTTACAAACAGTATAGCATAACAAAACATGGTCTTGTTAAGCTGTTGAAAGAAAAAAACATACATAAAGAAAATCAAATAGTGCACCATTCCTGGTATATTTGTTTACTATTTACATATTCACAAATTCATGTGTGCCCAGTCATACTTTTGCCTCTTAGTATAAAAAGCAATTGCCAGTCCAACTTCAGACAAATAATTCCTGCTATACTTCCTTAAAGCCTGCTATATTTGTATACTATTACTAGTACATATTCACATATTCATGTGGGCTCATACTATATTTGTTGATTTGTAACTCCGATTGAGAACAATATCCTCTGCTTTGGGTGCAAATGTAACAATATAGACAATCTTAAAGCTACAATAGTAACCATGCAAATTATCATATAATTATTAATTGCCCCTTTTGATTTAAGAATATACATTTGAAAATTTATTGCATTATTTGATTACCATGACAACTAACGTAACCCTAACTTACAGAGGGCTCTTTCAAGGTTAATTCCACCCCAGGAAAATGCTAACTTGAATACATAGAGAAAATCACACTAGCATAGTGCTAAAAATTTCATCAAAATCGGATGTAAAATAAGAAAGTTATGACATTTTAAATTTTCGCTTATTTTTCACAAAACAATGATATATGCACAAATAGGTGAATAAGTCGATGATGCCCATCACTCACTATTTCTTTTTTATTGTTTGAATAATAAATATTTCATTTTTTTTATTAGATTTGATTTGACAATAAGGACTAACTTGACTGAACCATATTAGCATTAAACAATGAAAATTCCACATGTTCAGGGAGGAATTAATCGTTGTATCACTTGACAATGAGGAGAAAATTAGAATATTTCATATAATAAAATACAAAAGAAATAGTGAGTGGATAACGTCATAGTCTCCTCATTTGCATACCAGCAAGGATTTGCAGATAACTGTTTTGTGAAATTAAGCGAAACTTCTAAATGTCAAAACTTTCTAATTTTACATCCGACTTTGATGAAATTTTCAGTGTTATGCTTGTTGGATTTCTCTCTTTTTATTCAAATCAACTTTTTGTTGGAGTGGACTTGTCCTTTCAGCACTTCCTTACAATTTTGTTTTATAAATAAAAACATGCTAAGTACGGTTTGCAAATGTTGTCTCAACTAAGTCAAACAGCTGGAAAGATGAAATGAAGTATGAAATTAATTATTGACAAAATTATTGTAATTTCAAATATTTTAAGATCTGCAGTCTGCACCTCTTGATAATAAAACAAATTCGACCATTTTCAATCTTCACCTTGTCTTGAACAATTTAGAATCAAATACAATTTTAATATATCAAAGTTAAGTTAATTTGCTAAACACACTAGAACCATATCTGGTATCTTCTGGAAGATTTACATAACATAAAGGATCCACATAAATTTCGCATTACCATACCCAAAAATTAATTTGAAATGTTACAACTTCTATGAAACCTATAAGTAAAATAAGTAAATTTTTTGTTCAATTCAAACAATGTATAAAGAAAAAAAAAGTGAATTCATTATTCAATTCAATTGTCCTTTCTTTCTTTCTTTTAAAAATTCGAAAATACCCCCAAAAATTAAATTTCACTTATCTATAAAGCTGTATTTACCTCATCGATCAGGAGACTGCCGCTCTGATGCCCAAGACATTGGAAATCGGTAATATTTGTCGAGTATATGAAACCTCTTCTCCTCATCCCTGGTACAGCGCAAGTGCTTGTATCCTCCAGAAGACCCACAGTTACCAATGGAAGTTGCATTAAAAAAGCTGCGACAGTAATCAAAAACGAAAAGCAAGTCTTTAGATTTTGATAAAAAGTTAAGTTTTTTCAATTTCAGCAGAATACATTTCATTTTTAAGGTAATATAGGAGTGCCTTGAGCACCTAACAAGGTGAATATGTGCGCAATATAAATATCCTATATTATTATTATTCAATAAACTATTCAATTTTGATAATTATAAATACCCAATCTATTGTCAGTTGTTTACCCCCCCCCTGCTCTTCAAAACTTAGAAAACAATAAAAAATTGTGATAGTTATTTAAGAACAAAAATAAACAATGACACTTTCCTACATGAAAAGAAAACCGGTATGCCGGCTACCGAGACATTTTCAAATCTATTTCCTTTTAGTGACATTTAAAAAAACTGTTTAATAAGTGGAAGAAGCGTACAAATACAAAAATAGCACACTCTCGCCACTGGAAAATGGGCAATATGTCAAGAGACGGAAAATTAACTAAAACAAGTAAGATCGACCTCGCATAGCTACATGTAGTTGAGCTGACTGCCTCACTCAGTCACAATCACAGCACAGCCGGTCGCCCAGCTTCCCGGCGAGGCAAAGCACCGTATCGGTGTCCTTTCCAGGTGAACTATCTCAAAAAGTTTGCATTAAGTATCAGTTTTGTGAAATGCAATAACTTTAAATAAGTATAGGAAATGTGAAAATGGAATATGAAAATACAAAATAGCACACACTCACCATTAAAATATGTAAAGTGACGGAAAAATCAACTCATTTGCTAGTAGTAAGTTGAATGAACACAGCTTGCCGGCAGTATCAGATTTTTCTCGTTTTATTTTCTTTCAAAATAGCTCAAAATGTACTGAAATGTAAATTTTACTGTCGAGAATGTATTGAAGAAACATGGATTATGCGGGATAATACTTTTGAAGTAAAGTTTGAAATTTTATTTAATGAAATTTTGAAGAAGAATTCAAGTGGTCGAGTTGTCCGATTCAGAGCCAACCCTGGACAACTCGACCGGGACGAGTTGTCCAGGGCAGCGGGTCGGGCTGTCCAGGCCGGGCTGTCCGGTGGTCGGGCTGTCCCGGAACCTTTTTAACTAGCACACACAATTGATGTCGGCACTAGTCCAGATTGGACCTTGTTGTTTGGAAGTGCCCTTTCCCAAAAGCTAACATAGAGGGCACATGTCTCCCAATCTCTAATCAGCGACAATCCACTCATCTGGGGAGCGAAGATGAGTGGATTGTCGCTGATTAGAGATTGGGAGACATGTGCCCTCTATGTTAGCTTTTGGGAAAGGGCACTTCCAAACAACAAGGTCCAATCTGGACTATGTCAGCACTTGTGAATGAACTTTCATAGATTTCTCGTGATGAGAAATCTTTGAAAACTGAGACAGTCCCTGTAAACTGGGACGATCCCAATTTTCTGATCAGCGCCTGTACTACTGGTCTCAGCTAATAACTGGTAATACCCCCATCTCACTAAATGGCGATTCCGCTGCGATCGTCAAAAATCGACAAAGCGTGGTATATCGTAGCTTGAACGTGGCTTGATCTTTTCAATCTTCTCCGTCGTACCATGATCTTTTCTGAAGCGGCAAGGATCGCCACCATCTTCCTGGTCGCCACAAAATTTTGAACATGTTCAAAACTTACGTAGCGAGATCGCGGAGGTGCTAAAGCGCATCATAATCGAGTCAAGAGCGTATTACAAACGACATATTCGTAGCTGTAACGAAGCTCCAACGCACAAAGCGTGGTAGAAGCGCATTAAAAGCGGCACCGATCGCCCGTGTTTTTCAGGCCCGTTCCCAAGACAATTCTGCTACGCTGCTTCCGTTTACGAGGCGACTGCCTTGCGCTCGACACGCTTCACACCGTTTCCACCATGACGCTTTTCCCTTTGGGTGGCATGTGGCACACGTTCTCAGCCCGCTGCAGGCATTCGCGTTGCGCTTTTGCTGCGCCGCTGATGACTGGCCAGCGATTGAGCAGCGACCGTCTGCGCTGCTATGAAACAACGTGCCGATGGTAGCGGATTATCACATTTTCAACAGATTACGAGGCGACACCACGACGTTTTCAAATATACTTCCCAGAAAAAGGACCAAAAAGTATGGAAGCTTAAAAGTGCCACCGAGATGTTGAAATAATTATCTCGGGAAGTCGACATCTTGATAGCAAAAGATAAGATGACGAGATCCCAGATCTCATCATGTCGACATCTTTTAGAAGAGATGATGAGATGACAAGATCCCGGATCTCGTCATGTCATCTTTTAGAAGAGATGATGACATGACAAGATCCAGGATCTGATCATGTCAACATCTTGTAGAAGAGATGATCAGATGACAAGATCTTCGATCCATGATCATGTCATCTAATCATCTCTTCTTAAAGATGTAGACATGACGAGATCCAAGATCTTGTCATCTCATCATCTCTTCTACAAGATGTCAACATGATGAGATCCGGGATCTTGTCATCTCATCATCTCTTCTAAAAGATGTCAACATGATGAGATCCAGGATCTTGTCATCTCATCATCTCTTCTTAAAGATGTTGACATGATGAGATCCGGGATCTTGTCATCTCATCATCTCTTCTACAAGATGTCGGCATGATGAGATCTGGGATCTTGTCATCTCATCATCTCTTCTAAAAGATGTCGACATGATGAGATCTGGGATCTCGTCATCTTATCTTTTGCTATCAAGATGTCGACTTCCCGAGATAGTTATCTCAACATCTCGGTGGCACTTTTAAGCTTCCATAAAAAAGGGAAGCTGCCCTATCTGTTATGCCGGCGGTCCAAGAGGAAGCGAACAAGAGGTTATGGTGGTGGTAGAGGAGGAGGAGGAAAAGGAGGAGGTATAGTAGGAAGATAAAAATATAACTGCTGAGCCAGCTTGAAAGAGAGAAAAAAAGACGCTCGCATGTCTTGATGACGAAATGGGTTACCTCCGCAAAAATATATAAATTGAATATGTTTTAAAAATAGAATGAATTCTAACTACAGTGACAGTAAACAATATTAAAATTTTAATGATTCGATCACTGATGTATTGATTGGGAAAGCACACTTTATGGGGATTCTGGCATTGTGCCCCCCCCCCCCCCCCTTATGAGTGCTCTCACATCAATAGACTACTTCTTGAAAGCAAATTTGAAAGGAATTTACCTAACAATTTTGAGTGACAAACTTTTGTGGAAAAAAATAAACAAAATATAAAACATTTTTATGCTCTTTTATGAAATTCTGGATGCATCCCTCATATTAACTATTAGGCTCATCAACATCTTTTGAGTGAAATTGTAATATATATTGTATATTATGACTTAAGTGACAGCCAGGATCGGACCCAGTATCTTTTGGGCCTCCTCCTACTGTCCTCGTATCAGGTCCTCGTATTCAACTTCTATTTGAAGTTGTTGTATAATGCTAAGATGTATAAGTCCAACCAAATTCTGGACATCCATCTTGGTCGGAGGTTGGCAATCGACTGAAAAATGTCTCATGTGCCGCGATCAATATGCCGATTGCTTGAAATCGTTTCAAGAGCCCATCATGAACGTAACACAATCGTTCCATTCGTAGCACCACCGTACCGAGGTCCTAATTAGCGTATGGGCCTCGTTGTACGGTCGCTTTGATCGCAGAAGCAGCGCATCACATCTGCCTCAAATCGCGGCAAGAGAGTTGCAGCGTCGTACTACCAGCGTATTACCATCGCCTTCAGCGCAGGTCCGTCGCAGTGAAGTTGTAGTGCAATCGCCTCGCAGGCTAAAAATAGAATTCGGGGACGATTCTGCTACGCTTTGCGGGATTTTAATCAGATCGCCATGGTCGCCTTGGTCGCCATGATCGCCATCCTAGTGAGATGGGGGCCTAACTTTCTGAAGTTACCGGTAGGGCTGTAGACTGTGAATCGCCAGCGTGCTGCTTTCATGTGGGTCAGAGTGCTGCTCTGAAACTTTCTACAGATATTTTGTTCTTTAAATTAGAGTAGGATCCAATAAATTCCAAGCTCTGGTTGTTCTTAGAATTTTTTTCTTCTAATTTTCTAATAACATACATGTAGGCAATAGTGTGTTGAATAAGTTGCTGGCTTACTACATGTATGTAGAAATTTTAAGTTAAAAGTTCATTAGATTTAATGACGAATCCAGATCAAAACATTTGAATTGCTTTTAAATCTTTTTCGTATCAACAATGTAAAACTGTTGCAAGAAATATCGGTGTCATCAAGAAACTTAAAAAGGTTCTTCCAGCACAGGCGCTATCCATGTTGTATTGTGCATTAATTTTACCGTATCTTAATTATCAGATTCTTGCATGGGGAAATGCCTCTCAAACGAGACTCAACAAAGTATTTCTACTTCCGAAAAAAGTACTAAGGATAATATGTAATGTGCCCTTTTGATATATGGATTCTGTTTTGTCAGAAACGTATCCTAAAGTCATTGATTTTGACCGTTTCCAGTTATTCCAAATTCATTTATCAGCTAGATAGAATTAGTGTACCTAATGTCCTACCAAAGTAATTTATGAGAAATAATACCTTGCATTCATATAATACTACACACTCGTAATAACTATCACTTAGTAATTTCGAGCAAAACTATATTATTCACAGGACCCAAATTCTGGAATTCTCTGAACAGAATAATAAAAGAGGCATCTACCTTGAATCGATTTAAATTACTCATCAAAAAATTCTTCTGAATTCTTAATGATTTAAGGAAATATCTACAAGTGTTGATTATTTTTAAGTTAGTATGTAATTCGTGTTAGCAAAAATGTGTCTGTAGGTGTACTGCTCGGTCTTGTGTAATATACATAACAGCACAATTATTTTGATACACTCTCTTTAATATTTCTTCCAGAATTTGTGTGGGTAGACCTATTGAATGAGAATGGAAATGGAAAAGAAAGATAGAAGGTAAGGATGAGTTGAGGTAAAAAGAACGCAGAGAGCTAGACCGTAAGAAGAAGGCACATCACCATATTCTTACACTATAATGTAATATTATAATAATACACATTAATTCCAAACTGCATGGATCCAGGTTTAACTTCCCAGATCGACAGTGGTCAGGGACCGACCAAACTCTGGACCTACTTTCAAAACCCAAAAAAGATTCAAATTGAAGAGAAAGAAAAAAAAAACTTACTGAATCCCAAACTTGGAACAATTTTCACCAGAGACAACGTCATGGAATCTTATGAACATCAAGGTCTACATGTGAGACTAGCATTGTAAATGGCTCATCTCCCCAGTACCTTATTTCACTGATCAAAAGTTATACCCCTTTAAGATCCTTACGTTCCTCCCTTTCCAATTCTCTTGTTACCCCCAAGTTTCCAAAACCTGGGGTGAAAGATCATTTGTTTACTCATCCTCAAAGCTATGGAACAGCCTCCCTCATAACATCAAACAGTGCTTGACTTCTGAAACTTTCTAAAATTACCTCAAAACATTTCTGTTCAATTCTTAATTTCTTTTATAATTTCCTAAAAAGCGCCTTGAGCACTCTACAGAGTGGATTTGGCGCGATATAAGTCTTAATTAGCATTGTTATTGCTATATTCTGAGAAAGGAAAGTACAGTTTTATTATCATAGTCTTAGAAAAATACATTATTTCTCTTATGTGGAGCATCATGGCCCAGTGGATTAGTCTCCAGACTTTGAAACAGAGGGTCGTGGGTTCAAATCCCAGTCATGGTGTAATTTCCTTCAGCACTCGACCCAGGTGAGGTAAATGGATATATGTAGGAATTAATTCCTCAAAAAGCTGTGTGCACCTGAATAGGTAGCCTAGCTTAGACAGGTAATAATAATAGCAGTGCCCACTGGGAGAACAGTTTTAGTTTTCGGAACTTAAGTGGCTACCATGGGTAAATATACCGTTATTATTATGTTGTAGTGAACGCCAGTAATCATTTTTATTGTTGACTATATTTACATGAATGTACTGCTCTGGTGACAAACATGGGGTGTGGATTTAATGGGCTGTTTTTTGTCTCATCGACTAGAGGTGAAAGCGAGACTAGAAAGGGATACGAATGGAGTCTGCATGTTGTCTGTCTGTCATTCGTCTCTTGCAACATATTTTTTTTTTTCAGTTCTGTCACCGAAGAAGAATTTTTGAGATTGGCCCAGCTCATCCCACCGAGGTACTATTCAGATTTAGGGATACATTTGGGAATCTCATCTGCTGAACTTGATCATATCATTGTCCAACATTCATTGAATTACAAGGATGCATTGATGACAATGTTCACACGGTGGAGAGATGAACAACATCCAGATGAAGATATCAGAGCTCTTCTTGCAGAAGGATTAGAAAAGAGTGACTTAGGGGGATTGTCCAAAGAACTTCTAGCTGGGAATCTAATCCAGAAAACAACAGGTAAGATAATGATAATATCTAATAGACAACATGAATATACATTGGTTAATTAAATTTGTTCATGTCTTTAGTTTTAAAAATAAAAGGTATTTTACGTATGTGGATCAGTATGGTAATTGGTTTGCTTGCAAAATGTGTATAAAATGCCTTCTTGAATGACGGACATTCATAAGGATTTTCAATGCTATTACAATTGGTCATTTTCCAGGCGCGGATCCAGGAGGGGCCGAGCCAGCCCCAGCCCCCCCCCCCCCTATTTTTGACAACCTGCTGAGAAAAGTGTAATCTTTAACTTGATAGAAACTATGAAAAGCAGAAAGAAAAGTAAGAAAGAGTTATCATACCCATGATGTGTAATTTACAGCCTCGTAACGGCCGGCCCGACCCCGAAAAGAAACAAGAAAAAGGTGAGGGGAAGAATTGGAAAATAGACTTTATAATTATATAAAAATGTTCAATCGCGCTTTGCGCTCGCTATGCCTGAGTAATGAATCCCATTCAAGAGGATTAAATGGCACATATTATATCCGGTTCTGAACTCAATTTGCAAACAATATTTTAGCTCGCACATCAAACTTTCATTATTTTGTTACATTTACACAAATATATCAAAATCTTCACCTCGCGTTGCGCGCTCGCATTGTTTGATTTATGAGTTACATATCCTGATTGGAAATTCTTACAAAAGTTTGGTAAAATGCTCCTTTATAATGTCAGTATATAAAAAATAAGCTCATGCTTCGCGCTCGTATTTAATTGTTTGAGAGACACAGCTATTCAGGTCGGAATATAAAAAATTTTAGCTTGTGTTTCGCACTCTCATGATTTAATTGGTGATACTTGTATCCTCTGCATTTATTACTAAAACAGTCCTTATTGAGTCCCTTTTCACATTACTGTAATAAAATTTTGACTTGCTTGCATTAAATTTAGTTGGATACTAATTTTTTTTTCATGATTATAACATCTCAGAATCTTCAGGTCTTCGCTCTTACATTATACATTAAGACCACACGAGATAACTTATCTTGTTAAAAACTAACATAAAATATTATACTTAAACCTTCAATCTTTAGTTAGGACTTCCCCCTGAAAAAACGAACAAAAAAAAGCAGATACGAGAAAAATGTTGATGAAAATATTTTTGCCCCCCCCCCATATTGACGAAAGCTGGATCCACTCCTGTTTTCAAACGTGAGTGACACAGCAATCAGAGAGCGTTAAGGGCTCATAGCGTTATACTTATAAGGTTATGAATCAATCATGACTCTTATATTATTATTATATACAATGTAGGACTGGCATGGGCCACTACCAGTTTGATTTAAATTTTACAATTTGTTTAGTAGATCTTATTAAAAAAAATGGTGTGTGAGTGACATGACAAATTTTGGACATGGGTTTCTGACCATTATCACTTATGATTGGATTCATGCCCAAGTAGTTGTCCAGGAGTACTGTGAGTACCCATACATGTATGTAAATAGTGTGCCTATGTAACACATATAGTCAAAATCAATCAAACCTCTATGGAAAATGGTGCCCTATTATGAGTGACACGACATCCAAAATGTGAGTGACATGACAAGTGCAAAAGTACAACATTTATCTCAACTATGAAAGTATTTTGGGCATGATGTTCAAGAGTAAAATACCATCAACCAAAAACAAGATTAATTCATAACAACTGTCCTCTTCAAAGTTGATAATATGTCATCGTGAATTCTTGGTTTATGGTCATATTTGCCTCTCAACTCATATTCCCTTCCACCACTCTCCTCTTTGAAGGAGGAGGAGGCACTTGAAGGAGGTGTTATGTGATCTTAGTATTGATTGACATCAACTTTAACATTCTTTTTGTGGCTTGATGTCATTTATAACTCTCTCCCTTCTGGGTATGACAGTTTAAAAGTTTGTAACTCAACATCCACAATTGATAATATAATTTTTTTCTTGTAAGGAAGGGGTATTCTCCATAGTCACATCATCTGGCATGGTCTGGTAGCCAATGATGTCATAATCCAAATTTTAATGTAAAATAATTATGCATTTTTTACCCAAGGTGTGCCTCTCCATTTTGAAAGTGAGGACCTTTTTTCTTTATTTTTTTTGTTGCTTTTTGCTTGTTTAATATTCATCTGGAAAGTGTATTGTAAAATCCTGGCCCAGCCCCTTTTTGATATATTGCCATCTTTATGTCTTGTATTTCTTTCTTTGAATGTTAAAGATGTCAGACAAACAACTGCAACAACTTCAAGAGCATCAACTTCAACAGGAGCAGTAGACATGTCAGCATTACCACAGTATGTAAACAAATCAATACTAAGTTTGTTTACAAATTGGGGATGTGACCAGGTCGTTTGTATCTTTAAAGATCTCTCTGTCTTTAGTCTGCTAGAAAATATTGGATTAAGAAAATATACACCTATCTTGATCATTGGACATCATACTCTGGAATATTAAGATAAAGAAATTAGGGTTTTGTGTATTTTTGATAGAAAAAATCAGTGTTTTTCTCTGGAAAAGGTCATTTACTATAAAACAATCAAAGACACATTCTATAAAGTATTATAGAACTTTAGTTTTCAGATGTGCTGTGTTTGGTTAACAGTTTATGCAGCACCGTACCAAAAATTCTCTTCCACATGTTCTAGTCTATTAATCCTGCCATGTAGGCCCTCTTTGTTTCCCATTTGTTTTGATAAACTGTGAAGATAGTGATGAATGATGAATGTCATGCATGAAATTTTTTTTCTGACCTTTGGCCAGGTGTTGTATGTATACATGTATTGCCATTAGTTAAATTAATGTGATTATTATAAACATTTTTAGAAGGGATTTTGTTAGACTTTGTGTCACATTAGAGGGATGAAACGATTTCTTCCATAAAGTTTATAAATAATAATTAGAAAATTAAGGGATGGGGACTCGTCCCCCTGCCCATGCTATCAACACCCAGAGAAAGAAAATTACATTTCAACTGTTTTTGTATATTTGACTAAAGAGTCTTTGCAAATGCTGCTTGACAGTTTACCTCCAAGTGAAGTAAACTGGACAGTATTTGGAATACCTGTAGGTGATCATTTTCATACTTGGTGCTGAATAATGCTTTACAATCATATAAGCTCTCTTGCTATTTTTCATTCATTTTACAGTACCATCAGTGGGAGAGAATTTTTGATGTTGTCAACAGAGATCGGCCCAAGTTACTACAAGAAAGTTGGCATTAACCTGAATATCTCCATTGTAACCCTTGATAATATCAAGGAGCGTACCCGAGATAACTGCGATGCAATTATGACAGTATTCACAAGATGGAGGGATAAACAGCTTCCAGACACAAACATCAGGGCTCATCTTGCAGAGGCTTTACAAAAGAGTGGTCTAGTGTTGCTTTCTCAGAAACTGATTATTGGAAATCTATTGACAGAGTCGACAGGTAAGGGGAAGAATGAAGCTAAGATGGCTGCCTTCAATAAATCATTTAAATTGGTTTTAACAAAATAATGCGTACCTTTTCAACTAGTGGCACTATTTCATTGACCTGCTTGACCGGGTTCACATTTATTTATTTTATTAATCAAGTATTGACAATAATACTTGCTTCTTTATAGAGGTAGATTATAAATGGTGATGTTTCATCAAAATCACTCCTAAATTGAGATGCTGCCAAGCTGAAAACGATTTTGGTCCCATAGGACCGTGCCCGATTGAAAATGCATGCATTATACAAATAAACTGACATAAGTTGACCATGATTTTTTTTTTAATTTATGACTGAAATAATATCACCCACGATTTCCATAAAAAAAAAAACACAAGAAACCAAAAGCCAAAAAACAAAGAAATACATAATTTTTATGTACATGTCTATATGGACATCTGGTGATCTCTCACAGCTTTTCATGCTAAGGGGGGGATGGGCTCCGATTTGACAGGGGCAAAGCTTGAGTTGTTGTGGATCACATTTGACACATTTACAACTATGTTCTACGACAATGAGCTGTTTAAGTTTCAAGGTCACATGTCCTGTTGGCCCAGTAAATGACATAAATTGATAAAAAGTGTACAATTTTCCTCAAAAGATCAAATCTGGCATTGATTTTATATACGAAAGTATGCATGAGATGCATTAACTAAAAAATTTACCAAAATTTGTTACAAAATAGTAAATTACTAAAATTCACTCAGACACGCTCTTGTATGGCCTATATTTAGGGCCACAGCCACTCAAATAACATTTTCAGGAGGCACGGTCTTGTTTTGGGTCAAATCTCAATAAAAACTGGTCTGAAAATGCTATGGAGAAAACACTGCTTAAAATTTCCTGAGGTCACTTTGTGATTTTGATAAGAAACTGAAATACATGTATTGTTTACAGGCTCATGTTAATGTGTTGTTTTGCGATATCAGCACCAAATTTAAAAAAGGGTGATGATTGTCGCTGAATTTCCATGAACATCAATTTATGCTTTGAAGCATACAGTACATTTTCTATTGAAAAGTTTAAGAGAATGAAATTAATTTTTAACGATAGAACCTTGTGCTTAATATAGAAATGTGTCTATAATTGTTTTATGTGACTTTAAAGTTAAAAGATGTGACCTTTTTTCTAGGTGCACCTGCGACAATTCCAGTATCAGAGACCAAACCACTTACCCCTGACCTGATTAAGAGATGTAAAGATGAGCTCCAAGACAAGTACAGGACTGATTTCTGTATGATAAGAGCTGATCCACTAGATCCTGATTCTATTGTGCCATTCATAGATATGTACACAAGCCTTTTCTTGGAAGAAGAAAAACGAAAGAAAAGGAATAAACTTGAGTACAAGGATCTCTTTAATCTCAAAGTCAACGGCATCTTCCCCAAACGGATCATGATCCAAGGAGAGGCAGGGGCTGGAAAGACCACATTCTTGGCTAAGATTGCATGGGACTGGATAAACGATAGTCCAGATCTGTCAAAGTTTGTGTGGGTACTCATTATCCCTCTGCGTGAAGCCAAGCGATACACAATTGGTCAGATAGTTAAGTCCTATCTCTCAAAGGACAACCCAGCAACAGCCTGTCAGATCACCGAGTACATCCGTTCAAATCCAGAAAAGGTATTCATTGCCTGTGATGGATTAGATGAGTTTAGTGGCAAGGTTGTACAGCACTCTGAAACCAAGCAAGGTTCAGAAGGTGCTCAGTCAGAGTTCAAAGTTGGATCAGAAACAAGTCCAGCAAGTATATCTATGCACACAAGAACTAACACCGAACTAAATGTACGTTCTTTGGAGAGAGGTGATATCACAGTTGAAGATATTCTTCGCTCAGATGAACTTCGTACTTGCCCTGTGATGGTGACAAGCCGTCCATGGAAGGCCAGAGAAATAAGAGAGAGCAGTAGTTTAAGAAATCAATACACATTCATCCATGTCGAAGGCTTTAGCAGAGAGAATGCAAAGGTTTACATTTGCAATTACTTCAAAGACACTGAGGCTACAGCAGATGAATTCATCCAATTGTTTGAAAGCAATGATATCATATCAGAGAATATGGCACGATATCCTATCTACATTTTTATGCTCTGTCACATGTGGAGAGAACTTGATGACAACAAGAAAGAAGAGTTGAAGGCTTTTCAAACATTCTCTGAAATATTCTGTGAAGTGTTTGAATTCCTAAAGGTGTGTTATGTCCAGAAAGAGATCCAAGATCTAAGGAGTCCATCATTTAATACCCATCGCTCTAAAATTGAAAAACTCATGGAACCAGTTGCCAAATTGGCATTTACTGGACTGCTATCGAACAACCTTATTTTCAATGAAGAAGATCTTGAACAGTACTCAGACTCTGTGAAAACAGCATGCAAAGTAGGGGTGTTGTCACAGGAGAATAAGCTCTCATCCATTCATGATAAGAGCAGACCGTTCCTGCAGTCAACATTCTTCTTTCCTCATAAACTATTCCAGGAGTACATGGCTGCAGTCTATCTTGCTTCTCTCTATGATTCAGATCGCAATGAATTTAAGAGGCTGATTGAGGAAGTAGTGATCCCTAGGAAGGAAGAGTTTAGGTATCTCCTGTACTTCACTGTGTCTAAGGACAAAAATATTGCCAATTATATCACCACATGTCTGCTACCACAGTACCCCCATAGCCAAGATAAGAAGGAGATGAATTTCTTGGTTGATGTAGCTTTTGAGAGTCAGGATGAAGATACCAACGCCATGCTTCGGAATTCAGTATCATCTCTGTCCATCCGTGTTAAAGACACACACACTATAGCTGGTTATGCATCCACTGAGATATATTCAAAGGCGGTAAGTTGGATACAAAGGAAAAGTACCCTGATATCATGCATGTTTCTATTTTTTCAATACAGTAGCACTCCTTCAGGAGTTATAGCTAAAACTCATCAGAAAAATCTTATTAGTCTTGAAATGGACTTACATAAAAACAAAAATCCTAAAACATTCAAACATCCATCTTTCAGTTTGTTTTACATTTATTGATATCAGTAATACATGTACATACATATTGGAATCTTGAATGGGACTGAAATATTGTCCATCTTAGCATGTTATATTATTATTATACTGGGTGATTTCAATAAAAACTTAACATCTCGAATCCCCAATTTACAGAAAAATACATCACAAACATGTAATTATTAAAAATGGCATGAAAGAGTATGTTCTTCCAAATAATTTGATACCATATCTATGGGGTATGTGTTAATGCTTGGATGATCAGTAGGTATTCTTTGCAGTGATGTAAATTTTTATTTGTGCCAAAGTAAAGCATGACACTGCAATGAATGAATCCAGATGTCAATGATGTCATAATCCTACAAGGGTTGCATTAAATTCAAATTCAAATAATTTACATTATAATTGTTCATCTTTTAAACACTGTTTATTATCAGTTCTCAATTTAACTGTATTGACAAGGGATGTACAAATATGTTTACTAACTCATGTAGGATTATGGCATCATAAAAATCTGGATTCATTCATTGCAGTCATGCCTTACTTTGGTGCAAATCAAAATTTACATCACTGCAAAGAATTATCCAAGTGTGAAGACATACCACATAAATGTGCTATCAAATTATTTGTAGGAAGATACTCTTTCCAGCCGTATATAATGATTATGCCTCCATGCACGGCTGTACGCAGGAGGGTGGCAGTTACCCCCCCCCCCCCACAAATTTTTAAAACTTACATTTTTTACTGAAAATGTTCACAAAATTTACCAAAAGTATGCACAAAATCCTTCAATTTCACTTGACAAAATGTAAAACGCCCCAATGCAAGCTCGGTCGTTTTACTCCCTAGCTTTTGATTGTTTTTTTTCAAAGTTTACACATGCTGCCCCCCCCCCCCCCCTAGTGAAAAATCTCTGCATTCGGCCATGTGTTCATGACATATTTTTACCTTAAATTGGAGTTGTCAAGTTTTTTTTCTATTCACATGGTATATTCGTTGAAATATTCTTTGACTGTTTGAAAACAAGCTTTTCAATACAGTTAAAGCATTGATACTTTGTAAGCATTATTATGTAAGGGTGGTCCTTTTCAGCCCATTCCAAGTTTGCATACATGCAGCACTGCTACCACTTATATTCTTCACTGCCTAGCATATCAACCCATTTGATCATTCTCCAAGATATAACCAAGCTCATCAAATCATAACATCGCGCATGTTCGGAAGGGCAAAAACAGTATTTGAGAATAACAATTCATTTCAATTTTGATAAAGGAATATACACAATGATAGAGACAAGTTATGTATGTTTAATTGATGCTCAATTTTAAAATATTGCATTCTTGATGTCATTCCTTTTTATTAACTTAATGGGCTTAAGTTAATTCAACGGACCTTTTTGAATGAAAAAATGAAATTATTTCTACAAGTACATGTAATGTTTGCTTTTGCAAAGTATGATACACTTGTGGTTTGCCCTTCTATTAATTTGATGCAATGATCATGAAAATAAAAACCAAAAGACTTCATTTTTGATGGTTTTTACCCTTCTGATCATGACCAGGTTAAATAATGAGTCCTGATAGATCACATAAATTTCCCTGCTCAGATCCTGGATGGTAAAATGAGGGTTATCATGCTAATGCAGAAATACAGCAGTCTTGCAAACTTGGAATGGGCTGAAATGCACCACTTTTATGTAACAGGGTGTGTATTCAAAACCACTGAAGTGAGACCAGTGAAATTTTCATAGAAGTTAGATTATGAAATAAACTTTCTACTCCTCTACATTTGATTGAGAATACTACTACATTTTAAAATAAAATCAGCCCATTTTCAGAGGGACATTTTTGGGAGATGCGCCATATAGTTATATTTTTCCTATTTTTGTCTAGCCTGCATAGCAGAGGGAGACTATAGCCATGTACTTTGTACTTGAGGCACTGCTTTTCTGCTAGCGGTGACGTCGTCAACATTGAAATCTTGACCAATGTTAGGTTTTTGAAATATACCTTTAAAAAAAGTATATGGACCTAATTCATGAAACATCCACATAAGGGTAATCGAGTATTACTGAATATATTGCCTGAGTTTCAGGTCACATGACCAAGGTCAAAGGTCATTAAGGGTCAATAAACTTAGACCATGTTGGGGGAATCGGGGGGGGGGGGGGGCACTTCTATCACGAGTGGATACCATTCGCGACCATTTTAAAGGAATGGATCATCCTGAAAAATGGCAAGTTATAGAGAAATGTCATTTTCGCTCATTTTGTGTGCAATCTCTATGGGAAATGACTTTTTCTCAAAACTGGATTTTACATTCCTCTATTTCGCAAGCCATATCTCAAATTTATATTTGTTGGTTTTCTCTGAGCTTGGAGTATGTTGTAGCTGAGATCGTAAGCTATCGCAAGTGTGGTCTTCGTTTTCCGATCAGATGCCGGGATCATGCCCGTATTTCACTTGCAAAATTGGATTTGAGATCCTCTTAATTTGCTTGTGTAGAAAGTCTATGGGATACAGTGCAGCTCAATGGGTAAGGCATCAGACTTGCATCCTTAGGGTCAAGGGTTCGAACCCAAAAGTGAACATCAATTTTTTTTTTCTTTTCAACATTTCACAAGTGTTCCTTAATCACCATTACAATTTATATTAGTTTAAATATCGCACAATAAAGTAGGTTAAAATCGTTTTTAATAGGCCTATAACATGTACAATGTGTATCGCCTACACCTACATGTACGTGTATTTCACGTTTTCTCATTTCCCTCTTTTCAAGAGTATTCAACATGTTCTTTTCGTAATAAAAGTTTAGTTTCCAATATGAGCATCGTATTGTTCTCAATAAAAATGGTGATTGTATTCATGATCCTGAAAATCAGAGACGGATCACCTAATTCGTCCTCATGACGAATTAAAATTCTAGTTTAAAACTTAAAATTGCTATTGGAAATGAAATATAATTTTTCATTTTGAATGAAAACAATAGAACAAAAGAACCCAATGACAATCAATTCATAAAAACAAGAGAGTGACATGAGAGCATTGTCTGCTGAGTATCTCTAATAGGCCTACTATCAACTTGATTCTAACAATGTTTTAATTTGTCATTCATATGTACCAGATCATGCTTATATTTGAGTACAAGTCTTTAAAATTATTTTTTTCATTTGAGATGAATACAGGATAGACATATTGAAATAGGCTTCTTAAACTACACACGAAAAATTGTAGATACCACTTTACGATTTACATTTATACTCTTATTACAGAATACACAATTTTAAATTATTCAATGGGGCAATCTCAATATCACATAATGCAATCCAATAGGAAATATAATTGTGATGTATGGCTTTACAATGTACTTTCAGATCGATATGAGTGTTGGTGAATTTGGATCTCCTTGCTGCGGACCAGGTATATCAAAAGAGGTTGCAGTGATGATATGCTCAGCACCGTCACTAAGGGATGTTCAACTGGAGGCAAGGTTTCACCCTACCTTCTATGAAACTCTTGCCAGAGAAGGAAGGAAAGCCGCAGTAAGTAGAATTCATCTTAAAGAATAAGATGGTCATGTTGATGTTAGAATTTATAAGGAGGAAGAAGATGATGGGTGATGATAGTAATAATGAGAATGACAGTGCTAAAAACAATACTAATAGTAATTTGTAATTCTAAATTATGTAACACTGTAATCATAGTCCTGATATAAAATTTATATGATTGCAATTTAAGTTGCCTACATTATAGTGATTTATTATGCCAGTCTTGTGCAGTGACGTTCCTAGATACATGTAAGACAAATTAAATGATTAAAAACCAATTTGGAAAAAACATTATTTTTTAATATAAATCACAATTTATTGATAAAAAGGGACACAATTACAATAACCCCAGGTTATCGGTTTTAGACGAACAGTATACAGGGCAACATACAATGAATATAAATGTACATAAACAAACATAAAGAAAACGATAATATGCACATGGATTATAACAAGTCATTTCAATTCAATTCATAACAAATTTCATAGTGAAGTAATGCACATGGATTATAACGAGTCAATTCATAACAAATTAAGGAGAAGGGGGAGGAGGAGAAGCTAATACGTGGTTTAACTTAATTCGTTCTAATTTCTTTTTACATGAATTCATAATTGTACAAACATATTGATATGTCAAATATATATATAAATTATGCAAAGTATATGAAAAAAGCAAGAATGGTTGGAATTGAGTATTCATATCTTAAAGAAGAATCTTGGGGGCAAATGGGAGCTTGAAAAGTGATCACGATGGGAGAATGAGGAAGCAATGACTGATGGGAAGAAAGGATATCGAACATAGTATGATAGAAAAGAGGAAGAAGAGAGAGAGACAAAGGGAGAAATATAGGTGAGAGGGCAAAGAGAAGGGAAAAGAAATCAGTCCTTATGCGGTAATAATCTTAAAGGTATTGTTTAACTTTGTGAGCAGCCAATTTAAAAAATTCTCAAACCAAGATGAAACATGTGTACAAGTGCATGTATTTGAACTAATAAACCCTGAAAACAACCATTGAGAATGAAAAGCTAAAACTACAAGGCAAACCCCAATTTTGTAAATAGGCGTCTTATAGACGCCTAAATAGTACACATAACTGTATGGTATGAAAGTGACTAAGATGGTGTTTCCGGTCACTTTATATTTCAATTTTTGAATCAGTAAATAATGATTTTCGAATGCAATTTTTTCAAGGCTTCATTTTTGTAACATATCACAGACATATGTGACAAGTGTGACCTTCTAGCTCAGATTTTTTAAAAGTCAAACCAATGTTAACCAATCACTTTAACAGCGTAATAATGCCAGGAATATTATCAATCTATCATTTCTAAAGAAAGCTAAAACAAAGCAAATGTAGCATATAATGTCATTGATGGTTTGGGATGGAGCTTTGCTCAGACCAGACAAATCAAATGAGGTACAGTGTAGTAGTACTAATTAGCACCAATCTCTAAGTAATGTTTATTTTAAAAATGAGGCCAATCTTTCAACCTAGCTGCTTTTATGAGGCTCTTGGTATTAAAAAGAGATAGAAAGAAACGTTTTAATAGATTACAATGGATAGTTGATGGACAAAGACATTGTACATGTACATTTAAGTGCAGTAGTGTAGCGGTTCTGACCTTCACCTTGTAATCAGAGGGTCGTGTGTTCGGAATACCACCATGGTATGGCGTCCTTTGGCAAGGCGTCAATCCACAATTTGCCACTCTTCACCCAGGCATTAAATGGGTACCCGGTAGGATGCGAAAGCCTATAAATAGTATGCCTAGCAATTGAGTCTTGGAACTCTTGTTGGAATGCTCCCCAGGGAGTGGAGAAGGTGCATACATTGCATGCGGACCTGCAAGGATCCTTTGATCTGGGTAATATTTCTGTAAAGTGCTTAGTGACATTGTTCCGTTGTGTTAAGCGCTGTATAATGCAAAATATTATTACCAAATATGTATTAACATACCCTCTAGATTGTTTTAAATAACAAACAAAAGGTGCATTAAAGGGGAAGTTCACCCTGACAAAAAGTTTATTATAAAAATAGAAAAAATAATAAAGAATATTGCCGAAGGTTTGACAAAAATTCATCAAATAATTAAAAAGTTATTAGAATTTCAATTATTTGATTTGTGACGTCATATGCGAGCAGCATTCCTACAAAGCGAATGGTAAAAAATCAATGAAATGTCATTTTCTCAGAAAATTGAAAATGGTTTTCACTGTAACTTTTGTATATCAATAGACAAATCATTTCACACCCGATCATGAAAAGAAAACAAAATTAAGTCATCAGGAACCATACAAAATTTGAAATTCATCCATTTTATATTACATAACACATGGGGCAGCTACTCGTTTATGACTTCACAAATCAAAAATTTTGAACTTTAATAACTTTCTTACTCTTTAACGGATTTTCCTCAAACCTTCACCAATATTTTTACTATTTTTTCTGCTATTTTCACAATAAAGTTTTCTTCAGGGTGAACTTCCCCTTTAGTATCCTGGATATTTTTTTGTTTTACATGTAATGCACAGGTTTAGTGTCCAGCTAATTCTGTTATGAAGTTCTGGTTATAATCGCTACACAGGTTTACATAATTACGGTAGGCCTATATATTAAGTAACTGACCAATGCCGATTCATGATTCTTTTCATACTGATGTATGTACAAGGAAGAACATAGCAAATGTATTTAAAGGGGAAGTTCACCCTGACAAAAAAAATGATTAAAATAAGAGAAAATATTAAAAAATATTGAAGGTTCAAGAAAATCCATCATAACGAATAAACGAAGTTATTAAATATTTGATTGATGTTATATGCGAGCAAATTCTTTTCATAATGTTTGGTGAAAATAAATCATCACAAACCATTAAGATACTATTTATGCATTTTATATTATGTATTATTTTGGGCAGCTGCCCTTTTTATCGAAAAATGTAATCGTGGATAGTTACATTTAAGAACAAATTTTTGTACTACATGTATGTAGACAATATTATCTGAGAGTGCTTATAAATAAAGGTGACTAAATGAGAGATTTTTAAAAATCTGGTTAATGCACAGGTATGCTGTCATTTAAAGTGTGTTATACTTTCAAGTGTTTTGACGCAAAACATCTAATTGATGAAAAACATGGAATCGTTTTCAACTTTATAAAATCCATATCTTCCTAGACATCTTTTAATTAATAATACTTCATAATCATGGAAGTTAAAAAGGGAAATATTAGCTTTAAAAGTTACATGTAGGAGAGAAAGTAGATCATTGAATTTGTGCATGTGGTATTTGTATGAGAGTGATATTGAATGACAATGTCCATGATACATGTGTGTATTACAGTATAAGGAATATACATAGAGTGAAGGTAATGAAAAATGACCAGGTGGGTTGGATTGAGATGGTTTGCAGGGTGAAGGCTTCTGAAAATGGAATACATCTATGTAGACATGCAGTAGCAGCACATGTTGTTCTTGAAAGAATGTTTGAAATTATTAAGTTCTTTGCATTGAAAAGTAATTATACATGTAGGTCACATCAATTACAGGCTTTTGTAAACTTGTAAATCATCTAATTTTGTTTTGAGAATAATAATAATTGGCATATAGCGCTTTATCAGTCTACGACTTCTCAAAGCGCTTTACAATTATTGTTACCCATTCACTTAATTAAGCTTTAAGCAGCCTGTTTTTATAGGTGCACACCTGCTAAACCAACCACAATGATGGTTGTTTCCTACCTGTACTCAATTATTACCTGGGTAAGAGTGGCAAAGTGTTGATTTATGCCTTGCCAAAGGACGCTAGGCCATGGTGGGATTCAAAAACATGACCCTCTGATTACAAGGTGAGAGTCAGAACCGCTACACCACTGCGCTTCCACAAGAATAAGGCAGTTTATATTATATAATGCCAACAGTACATGACCAAGATAAATGATTTTGGAAAATTTAATTCTTTCAATATTCAGAGGTTTTAGTATTAACATAATACATGCACTTAAACAGAAAAGCTATATAATGAAAATAAAGTGTTTGGATCTTTTTAAATTCATCCATATGTGATTCTTCCTAGTCATCTCTTATGATAATACACATGGAAGATATAAAGAGAAATATCAGCTTCAAAAAGGTGGGAGAGAAAGTAGATCATTGAATATCAGAGGTGCATGTGATATGTGTATGAGAGTGATATTGACCATGATACATACAATGTATACAGTACAGTGAGAGCTACATTGAGTGTATACATGGAACATAATAATAGGATGAAATGAACAATGACCAGGTGGTTTAGATTGAGATGGTATGCAGGGTAAAAGGTTACTGAAAATAGAATACAAATATGAAGTAACAAACATATCATAGAGTATCTGAGATTATTATGGTCTTCACATGAAAATATGGAATAATGAAAAAGTGTTTATTCGATTCTATGTGTTAAATATGTTAGAGAACATAATTTCTTGCAATATTTAGATGTATTGTTTTGGAGTGTTTAATAATAAAGGAGACTAGATGAGTAAATGTTTTGGAAATTTGGCTCTAATGCACAGATATGCTATAATTTAGAAATTGTCTATTCATTATCTTCAAGTGTTTGGTTATGATGTCGAAGCACTGAATAATTTTTAACTTTATTCATATGTGATTCTTCCTTGTCATCTCTAATATGATAATACACATGTAAGATATAAAGAGAAATATCAGCTTCAAAAAGGTGGGAGAGAAAGTAGATCATTGAATATCAGAGGTGCATGTGGTATGTGTATGAGAGTGATATTGACCATGATACATACAATGTATACAGTACAGTGAGAGCTACATTGAGTGTATACATGGAACATAATAATAGGATGAAATGAACAATGACCAGGTGGTTTAGATTGAGATGGTATGCAGGGTAAAAGGTTACTGAAAATAGAATACAAATATGAAGTAACAAACATATCACAGAGTATCAGGGATTATCAAGGTCTTAACATGTATGATCTTTTAAAATTAATCATTTCATGATATCTCAGAAATTGTTGAAAGTGATGTTATAATGTAGAATAAAGGTACAGAGATAACCTGTAATAATTCCTTCTTTCACGTTTCATAGGTATTAAAATGTATAGTATTAAACAAAATACACCTAAACAGAAAACTGAAGCCTAAACAATTATGACTGCTAAAATGTTATGTTGTGATGCAAACATTAGCCTTAACACATTATTGAACCAGTTTAACTTGAAGCGTTACAGCATGATCATACCATCTGATATGTACATGTATGTTTAATGATCAATGTTTGTACACATGTAGGTCCATACTCTTGAGATTGAGAATGATAAGCCTCTATCATCAGCCTCTTCACATCACCTTGTAGAAGCTGTATGCTCCCTACCTAACCTGACTAACCTGACACTGAGTGGAGTTTGTGACCAGGAGGAGTTCTGTTCTCATCTGAATGAGAAGGCTTCAACCTTGAAGGTATGTCTGCCTCTAATTTATTCTCACATCATGTTTGAAAACATGAAATAATGAAAACATGTCTATCTAATTTTATTGTGTTAAATACATTAAAGAACATATTTTTTATACTATTTAGGGTGTACAATAAAGGAGACTAGATGAGTAAATGTTTTGGAAATTTTGCTCTAATGCACAGGTATGCTGTAATTGAAACAATTTGCATGTCCTCAAGTGTATTTGGTTATGATTGATGCAGAAGTAAGAAATTGTTTACATCTTTGTCCGTCTGTGAGTTTAACAAGACATCTCCTGATGAAATTGGTATACATGGAAGATATAAAGAGAAATATCAGCTTCAAAAAGGTGGGAGAGAAAGTAGATCATTGAATATCAGAGGTGCATGTGATATGTGTATGAGAGTGATATTGACCATGATACATACAATGTATACAGTACAGTGAGAGCTACATTGAGTGTATACATGGAACATAATAATAGGATGAAATGAACAATGACCAGGTGGTTTAGATTGAGATGGTATGCAGGGTAAAAGGTTATTGAAAATAGAATACAAATATGAAGTACACAAACGTACAGATCACAGAGTGTCTGAGATTATTGTCTTCATATGTATGATCTTTTAAATCAATCTGTTGATATCTCAGAAATTGTTGAAAGTGATGTTATAATGTAGAATAAGTGTACATAGTTTACCTGTAATATGTAATTCTTTCAAAATTCATCTATATTAAAATGTGTTGTCCTTTAACAAAATACACCTCAACAGAAAAGCTGTGAAGCTTAAACAGGTATGGATGCTAAAATATTATGTTGTGAAATACATCTATGCATACATTAGCATTATCAACACATTTTTGAACCAGTTAAACTTGAAGCATTACTGCATGATCATACCATCTGATATGTACATGTATGTTTAATGATCAATGTTTGTACACATGTAGGTCCATACTCTTGAGATTGTGAATGTTGAGCCTCTATCATCAGCCTCTTCACATCACCTTGTAGAAGCTGTATGCTCCCTACCTAACCTGACTAACCTGACACTGAGTGGAGATTGTGACCAGGAGGAGTTCTGTTCTCATCTGAATGAGAAGGCTTCAACCTTGAAGGTATGTCTGCCTCTAATTTATTCTCACATCATGTTTGAAAACATGAAATAATGAAAACATGTCTATCTAATTTTATTGTGTTAAATACATTAAAGAACATATTTTTTATACTATTTAGGGTGTACAATAAAGGAGACTAGATGAGTAAATGTTTTGGAAATTTTGCTCTAATGCACAGGTATGCTGTAATTGAAACAATTTGCATGTCCTCAAGTGTATTTGGTTATGATTGATGCAGAAGTAAGAAATTGTTTACATCTTTGTCCGTTTGTGAGTTTAACAAGACATCTCCTGATGAAATTGGTATACATGGAATATATAAAGAGAAATATCAGCTTCAAAAAGGTGGGAGAGAAAGTAGATCATTGAATATCAGAGGTGCATGTGGTATGTGTATGAGAGTGATATTGACCATGATACATACAATGTATACAGTACAGTGAGAGCTACATTGAGTGTATACATGGAACATAATAATAGGATGAAATGAACAATGACCAGGTGGTTTAGATTGAGATGGTATGCAGGGTAAAAGGTTACTGAAAATAGAATACAAATATGAAGTACACAAACATACAGATCACAGAGTGTCTGAGATTATTGTCTTCATATGTATGATCTTTTAAATCAATCTGTATCTCAGAAATTGTTGAAAGTGATGTTATATTGTAGAATAAGTGTACAGAGTTTACCTGTAATAATTAATTCTTTCAAAATTCATCTATATTAAAACGTGTTGTCCTTTAACAAAATACACCTCAACAGAAAAGCTGTGAAGCTTAAACAGGTATGGATGCTAAAATGTTATGTTGTGAAATACATCTATGCATACATTAGCATTATCAACACATTTTTGAACCAGTTTAACTTGAAGCATTACAGCATGATCATACCATCTGATATGTACATGTATGTTTAATGATCAATGTTTGTACACATGTAGGTCCATACTCTTGAGATTTGGAATAATAAGCCTCTATCATCAGCCTCTTCACATCACCTAGTAGGAGCTTTATGCTCCCTACCTAACCTGACTAACCTGACACTGATAGGAGTTTGTGACCAGGAGTTCTATTCTCATCTGAATGAGAAGGCTTCAACCTTGAAGGTATGTCTGCCTCTAATTTATTCTCACATCATGTTTGAAAACATGAAATAATGAAAACATGTCTATCTAATTTTATTGTGTTAAATACATTAAAGAACATATTTTTTATACTATTTAGGGTGTACAATAAAGGAGACTAGATGAGTAAATGTTTTGGAAATTTTGCTCTAATGCACAGGTATGCTGTAATTGAAACAATTTGCATGTCCTCAAGTGTATTTGGTTATGATTGATGCAGAAGTAAGAAATTGTTTACATCTTTGTCCGTCTGTGAGTTTAACAAGACATCTCCTGATGAAATTGGTATACATGGAAGATATAAAGAGAAATATCAGCTTCAAAAAGGTGGGAGAGAAAGTAGATCATTGAATATCAGAGGTGCATGTGGTATGTGTATGAGAGTGATATTGACCATGATACATACAATGTATACAGTACAGTGAGAGCTACATTGAGTGTATACATGGAACATAATAATAGGATGAAATGAACAATGACCAGGTGGTTTAGATTGAGATGGTATGCAGGGTAAAAGGTTACTGAAAATAGAATACAAATATGAAGTACACAAACATACAGATCACAGAGTGTCTGAGATTATTGTCTTCATATGTATGATCTTTTAAATCAATCTGTTGATATCTCAGAAATTGTTGAAAGTGATGTTATATTGTAGAATAAGTGTACAGAGTTTACCTGTAATAATTCTTTCAAAATTCATCTATATTAAAATGTGTTGTCCTTTAACAAAATACACCTCAACAGAAAAGCTGTGAAGCTTAAACAGGTATGGATGCTAAAATGTTATGTTGTGATGCAAACATTAGCCTTATCAACACATTTTTGAACCAGTTTAACTTGAAGCATTACAGCATGATCATACCATCTGATATGTACATGTATGTTTAATGATCAATGTTTGTACACATGTAGGTCCATACTCTTCAGATTGAGAATATTAAGCCTCTATCATCAGCCTCTTCACATCACATAGCAGGAGCTGTATGCTTCCTACCTAACCTGACTAACCTGACACTGAGTGGAGTTTATGACCAGGAGGAGTTCTGTTCTCATCTGAATGAGAAGGCTTCAACCTTGAAGGTATGTCTGCCTCTACTTTATTCTCACACCATGTTTGAAAACATGGAATAATGACAGTGTTTATTCGATTTCATAGTGTTAGATATGTTAGAGAACATAATTTTTTATAATATTTAGATGTATTGTTTGGGAGTGTTTATTAATAAAGGAGACTAGATGAGTAAATGTTTAAGAAATTTGGCTCTACATGTAATTGAGAAATTGTCAATTCATTATCTTCAGGTGTTTGGTTTATGATGTCGAAACATGGAATCGTTTTTAACTTTATCCATAAGTGATTCTTCCTAGTCATCTCTAATATGATAATACACATGTAAGATATAAAGAGAAATATCAGTTTCAAAAAGGTGAGAGAGAAAGTAGATCATTGAATATCAGAGGTGCATGTGGTATGTGTATGAGAGTGATATTGACCATGATACATACAATGTATACAGTACAGTGAGAGCTACATTGAGTGTATACATGGAACATAATAATAGGATGAAATGAACAATGACCAGGTGGTTTAGATTGAGATGGTATGCAGGGTAAAAGCTGGAATGGAAAATGGATATGAATATGGACATACTGTTTTCTTGCTGACTCACATATTGTAGAAGATAAATACCTGCCTTTAAACATGAGTTTCAAATTAATGTTTTTCAATCAACAAATATCTGTTGGCAAGACAATAAATATGTTTTTGTCCTGCTCAACCTATTTTTTGTGAGTTGGTGTCTGATATATCTGTAGAATATACATCTCAATGGCTTTATAGCACTCATAATTTATATTGAAAATGAATAGTTTAATGTTGTTTTACCTTTAAATTTTATGTGTGTAATGAAAGATATAAACCCCTCAAAAAAAAGTTCTGCAACTCAAGTTTGAGTGCTAATAAATTTCTTAGTGTGCCATCATGTTAAAGTGGTGTCATTGGAAAGTATGAATATTCCTCTTTACGATATGTGTCATTTGTAATGCTAGTGTTATCATGAAATACACAGACAAGATAAATATGCAACAATGTAAGAAATGAAATGTTGCAAAATTCGTCGTTTCCAATAGCGAATTTCCAATTGTTTCGAGGATGGACCGAGTGCATTCACTGTCACCTGCATGGTGGAAATTCTATAGAAATGGAGACTCTTGTTAGAAATAAATGCATTTTCCAACATTTCACTTCTGACTTTTCTCAAAGTTCAGGGTGATTGCATATTCCATGATTACATAATCACAGCAAATGGCATGTCATAGTATTAAGAGGAATAATTCAGCTTTCCAATGATACCAGTTTCATCTTTTATACTTCATTAACCAAAAAGATATCATCCCCCAAAACTGAGTTGCAAAACTTTTTTTGAGGGGTTTATGTTTGTGTGTTGAATGCATGAGACTTGTCAACAATCTCATCCATTGACCTAGAAGAAGCACTGTGTATTAAGCCCAATCTTACTGACTTTGAGTTATTATACTACGTTAATTCATTGGGTTATGGGTGTTTGTGTGTTTTGCTTGTTTGCTTTATTTATTTTGCTTTATAGGATATAATTTATGAATGGTCTTTTAATAACTTTTGTTTGAAATAGAATAGTGGATATTGACAGGCTGCAAATTGGATTGAAGTGTTAGTACAGGATAGTTTACTACCCTGGTATTTAAATATCAATTTCAAATTTATTAATTCTGTTTGGTAACTACTAGGAGCAAAATTTGTAGGTCTAGCAAAGAAATGGAAATTTACCCCAATATCAAATGTTGCAATGAACAGTCTGCAAAATTACATGTAGTGCTTGTCTCTGATGGTTATATTAATGTTAACCATGATTGAATATTGTATTCTAGATTAATTTAGTGCCCTAAATGAATCACAGTCCTACTTCCTGGATGTTATACACCATCGACTTCAATTAATAATGCTGAATAGAAATTAGAATGAAATCCAATATTTTTTAGAGAAAGGAACTATTTGTAGAATTGTCAAAATTGTGAACTTTGTAAAAGAAAAATATTCATGATTTTTCTACAAAGACAATCACTATACATGCACATGATCTGTATTAATACATGGAGCTATTCATGTTGAACTAACTTTGAAATCCATTATGCTGTACCAACCAGTAAACTCCAGTAACTAATTTACATTCCATTTGTCTAGATGTTTACAATTATTGTGTACTTGACCTTGTAGTCAACCAAAGTCAGAAATAGTCAAATGAAGGGGAGCATGTACATGAATGTAATTAACATGATAACAAATGTGAATGGCTTGTACACATTTTAGGGAATCTCCCTGACACTATTACATAGTGTATATAAACAATTTGGATGAAAAATAAAACTTAAGAAAGTAAGTGAGACTCTATCATGTGGATAATGACATGTGAACTCCGAATTTTATACATCTCTGTTAAATGATAGGAATTACTGTGTACATTTACTAAACATCTAGACAGGTGTCATCTTGTTTATTTTCAAAAGATAAATTTAACATTCTATCAAATAAACCATCTAACCTTTAGAGAACATTAAGAGTTCTTTTTACACTGCTTCAAGGTATCAGGAATGTTTATTATTAATTGCTATTGCCCTCACTGACATTTTGGTGTCTAATTCAGATATTAATTCTTATTTTTTACATAATGAACATAATTTAATCAAAGGGATATTCTTCTTAAAGTGCATTTTGGGTCATTAGTTATTTAGTGAGTCTCAGAAAGGGAAACATTTTTTAAGAGACCCATATCACAGTCAACTTTAAATTTAGATTTTATAACAGTTTACCATGGGAAAAGGATTGATGATGCAAAGTTTGTCTAACAATGTAGAATGATAGATGCATAGAGCTATTGTAATAGCTATTGTAATAGCTCTATGATAGATGTAAAGATAGAGAGGAGGCATAATATAATATTTGGGGAGACTATTAGATATTGAGAAAAAGAAAGATGGAGGAGTAAGGATAGGAAAGAGTGGTGGAATTTTTAAATTACATGTATTCTGTTTGATGAAATGATGAGAACAGGGGGGGGGGCACTTCCATTGGCGAGTGGATCCCTCCCCCCTCTCCATTTGTGAATTTGCATCAGGCAAATTCCATGTAGAAGCATTGATATGTTATTGAGAAACAGAAGGTTCAATTGTAATGTAATTGCTAAATGTTGGAAACAATTTCATAATGATTATAACTTGCAAAAGCTGAACATTTAATTCCATCAGAACAATGGAGTATTAAAGCAAGAAAATGATTAATGATGCAGTAAAAATAATGTGTGTCAAATAACACAGAAGTTTAATTCTTTTGATAATAAAAGATGTAAAAATAAAAATAAAATAGATACCGGAACATGTATATATTTATCAATTTCAAAATGACTATAACTTACAAAAGCTGATACATGTAATTCCATTAAAACAATGGAGTGTTAATGCAAGAAAATGATTAATGATGCAGTAAAAATAATGTGTGTCAAATAACACAGAAGGTTAATTCTTTTAATGATAAAAGATGTGAAAATAAAATACAATAGATACTGGTACATGTATATATTTATCAATTTTCAAAATGATTATAACTTACAAAAGCTGATACATGTAATTCCATTAAAACAATGGAGTATTAAAGCAAGAAAATGATTGATAAAATAACATAGAAGGTCAATTCTTTTAAAGATATAGGATATGAAGTGTCATGGCAAGTTTAGATCTTGCAAGTAGGTCATAGGTTATGTAAATTGTATTTGTTTTCTACATACGTGTAAGCAAAGGTTAAGTGTGTTGAAAACTCAAAATAATGCAAGGCAATATTGAAGTTCTTTGATATGGTTTTTCATGAATTCAATTTGGTCAATTTTTAGACAATAACAATCAAGAAATTTAAGAGGATACATAACAGTACAAAAAGGACTCACAACACTAAATAATCAAATTGAGAAATTTTATTGTGATAAACACTATATTTATGTTGCATTGTCTCTCTCTCTCTCTCTCTATTTTCTCTTTGTCCTCAGATCTTCCTTCTGTTCTTTCTCATCACTATTTAAAATTCACCTCGTTTCAGTTTTCTTCTTTTGATTTGAATTTGAGGAGATAAGTCCAACTCTGGATCCGCACCTCATATGACTTGTATAAAATAAGAAAGGTATATTCTATGCATAATACAATTTTGAGCATTATGAAAATGAGAATAAAGAAATGATTTTGTGAATTACTATTTCCAATGATGCTTCTATTCTTTCAGGGTTCTTTCCCTCAGATCAGCAAAGGAAATTTCATATTCAATGAAGAGCCTCAGAAGGATCTTCAATCATTCTTACAAGCAGTCAGTGACGAGAAACGGTAGGTGAACTAATAAACTTATAAAGCTAAAGGTGACCTCTTCACTCAGGCTGATACAACCTAGATATGATCAATGTATAAACAGTTCTTATACTGCTCATTAATATGATCATTACAATGGGCCAACTCATTTATAAATGTATGACAAATGAAATAATTGTACCTAAATGGTCATGAAATGGCTTTTGTAGAAATATGCTCCAGGCATACGATAATTGTACCTAAACTGGTCATGTAAATGAAATAACTATTTACAGTACTAATTTATAATTATGAGGAACATAATGATTGCAATTAAACTCATCGCGTTGTGGTCTAGTGGTTCTGACTCTCGCCTTTCAAACAGGGTCGTGGGTTCAAATTCTAGCCATGGCGTGTTTTCCTTCAGCAAGAAATTTATCCACACTGTGCTGCACTCGACCCAGGTGAGGTAAATGGGTACTGGCAGGAAGAAATTCATCAAAATGCTGTGTGCACCATAATCCGTAGACTAGCTTAGCCGGGGTAATATAGGAGTGCCATAAGCACCTAGCAAGGTGGATACGTGCGCTATACAAATCCTATATTATTTTTATTTTATCATGAAACTTCTTCTTCCAATAGTAACTAATTCATATAAGGTATACAATAAATGTACTTGAAAAGGTCTTGAACAGCTTGTTTATAATACTTAATTCATATGAGGAATGCAATAGTTGTACCTAAATTGTTCATAAATAGCTTTTTAAGATACTAGTTTAAATGTACAAGGAATACAATAGTTGTGTTTAAATTGGTCATGAAACAGCTTTTTGTCCAATTTTAACTTATATGTAAGTAGAATACAGTAATTGTACCTAAATTGGTTGTGAAACTGCTTTGTACAATACTATACAAATTATACAATGATGGTCAAAGATTTGGCTTAAACTATTCACATCGAAGGAACATCATTAGTACCCTTCCCCCGATGGCCATCGGCCTAAAGACCCCCTCACACTGAATATGCCTTGCAATGGCTGGCGAAAGGCATTTTTTAAGAAATCTCTTTCAATGGTATCTAAACTGGTAGTAAATCATATTTACCCTTCGTGTTTGGGTTCGTACAGCTTCTGAACTAACAGCTGCAATTATTCAAATTCGCACGGAATCTTGAACATATTTAAGATTTCCCGTCGAATTGTTGGTCATCTGTTTGAATTCGCATCTCTTCTTTATTCTGCGGTAATCGTTTGTTTATCATGTTTATCGTTCGTTTGTTATTGTCGCGCATAGTCCCTCATCGCGCATTTGCCAAAGTGGACCGATCTCGAAAGAAGCCTTAACGAAGCAACACGATGACACAAACGTACAAGATTGCCCGATCTTTTCCCTCGTCTTCGTTTCCAATCGCACGCCATATCAAAACATTGCTCACTGTTCGTTCGTCTTATTGGGTTATATAAACCCTTCGCTTGCCATCGACTGCCATTTACTCAAAGAGGTGAACCGAAAAATCGATATCCTTCACATGTCATATTTATCCTTCCCTAACCATTCGATAAAATTTGACAATAGTTCTGATCACATGATTTGATGTAAATTTTATTTGAATTTGTTAAATTTGCGAGCATTTCGTGCATTTTTCCCATTCGTCACCTTTCGTCCGCCTACATCCGGTCAGGTGTGAGGGGGCTTTAAGGGAAAGTGGTACTATTGATGTTTCTGAATGTGAATAGATTTAGCCTGTTCAGAGAATGAGTCTTTGTATATATGTTGTATATCCCTTCCAGCTATATCATTCCTCATCATATGTAAAATAAATAAAGAAAAAAGTTGATAACTTTCCTTGGGGGAAAATGGACTATGCGTGACATTGACAAGGAAAATGAACTATTTCACGGCAAACGTTTTTCCTAGTAAAATTATACGTCTTCTCCTTTTGTAAACTCTCAATTTAACGATCTCAAGCAAGGGATTTGATAATTTATATGTATGAGGAATAAAATTGGTAATGACACAGCTTTTTCCAAGGCTAATTTATATACCTGTACGAGGAATACAATAAATGTATTCAAACTGGCCATGAAACGGTAATATCTGTAAAGCGCTTAGACACGTTGTTCTGATGAGCGCCATTTAAAAGCGGATTATTATTATTTACTTTACTAATTTTATGTGTTTGAGGAATACAATAATTACACCTATTGGTCATTAACAGATTTGTACAACAATAATTTTATGTACAAGGAATGCAATAAATTGTTCATGAATCAGCTCTTACAATGGTAATGTATATGTTAAAGGGATAGTCCGCGCTGAAAATATTTATATCTAAATAAACAAAATAAAATTAACGAAGCAAAATTCTGAAAATTTCATCAAAATCGGATAACAAATAATAAGAAGGTTATAACAAGGTTATTGAATTCTAAAGTTTATCAATATTTTTTTTAACAGTTACATGCACATCGCCATGAATATACATTAGGTGGGCTGATGATGTCACAATCCCACTTTCATTTTTTTATGTTATCACATGAAATCATGATAGTTTGATTTTTTTCATACATGTGTAAATGATGTCTCCATTATGATGAAGTACATGTAAGATGCGGCAATGAATAACTAATACACTTAAACACTTTTTAGTTCTTGGTAGAAAAATTTTGATTTTCGTATAATAAAATACAAAAGAACAAGTTGGTATATGACATCAGCCCACCTAATATTCATGAAGACATGCCTTAAACTGTTTCACAGGAATAATGCAAAAAAAATCTTTAAAATTCAATAACTTTTTGTTAGTTCTTTGTTATCCGATTTTGATCAAATTTACTCTATTCATTGCGATATAAATATCTCCAGCCTGGACCATCCCTTTGAAGTATTCAGGGCTAATAACCTATCAAATAAACCTATATTTTGTCACCTTTTCTAAATATTTTATAGGGAAATGGAAACTTCTTTTGAGTCTTCCTCAGACGAAATTGAAACTTCTTTTGAGTCTTCCTCAGACGAAATTGAAACTTCTTCTGAGTCTTCCTCAGACGAATATTTTGATGCATGATGTGACTCTGCAACAAGTACAGTCAAGATCTATACAATGGCAATCCACAACCATCTAATTGATCTCCATGACGCTGTCATATCCTACAATGGTTTGTTTCAGAGCTGTGATATGTATGAACCTATTTCATTTTTAATTCTTTGAATATTATTATGATGTGAAACCAATTTTCACCAGAGGCAAATATGAATCATAATTTTAATCCTAAAATGACTGATAAGCTCTTTTCATCTGACTTGCAAAGTGATATTTAAGCATCAGAAATAGGCCTGGGACGAATGTCAATTTTACCATTTGATTATTTCCTAAAAAAAAACAATTGAATCATTCAATCAATCGATGTTTACTCCCAGGCCTATTCAGAAGTATCATAACTAATAATTTCATGCAATGCGGGTTAAGAGAATTAAAATAGGCCTATATATATTCAATCAATCAATGTTTACTCCCAGGCCTATTCAGAAGTATCATAACTAATAATTTCATGCAATGCGAGTTAAGAGAATTAAAATAGGCCTATATATATTCAATCAATCAATGTTTACTCCCAGGCCTATTCAGAAGTATCATAACTAATAATTTCATGCAATGCGGGTTAAGAGAATTAAAATAGGCCTATATATATTCAATCAATCGATGTTTACTCCCAGGCCTATTCAGAAGTATCATAACTAATAATTTCATGCAATGCGAGTTAATAGAATTAAAATAGGCCTATAGAATCATTCAATCAATCAATCGATGTTTACTCCCAGGCCTATTCAGAAGTATCATAACTAATGATTTCATGCAATGCGGGTTAATAGAATTAAAATAGGCCTATAGAATCATTCAATCAATCAATCGATGTTTACTCCCAGGCCTATTCAGAAGTATCATAACTAATGATTTCATGCAATGCGTGTTAATAGAATTAAAATAGGCCTATAGAATCATTCAATCAATCAATCGATGTTTACTCCCAGGCCTATTCAGAAGTATCATAACTAATGATTTCATGCAATGCGGGTTAAGAGAATTAAAATAGGCCTATAGAATCATTCAATCAATCAATCGATGTTTACTCCCAGGCCTATTCAGAAGTATCATAACTAATGATTTCATGCAATGCGGGTTAAGAGAATTAAAATAGGCCTATATATATTCAATCAATCGATGTTTACTCCCAGGCCTATTCAGAAGTATCATAACTAATAATTTCATGCAATGCGGGTTAAGAGAATTAAAATAGGCCTATAGAATCATTCAATCAATCAATCGATGTTTACTCCCAGGCCTATTCAGAAGTATCATAACTAATGATTTCATGCAATGCGGGTTAAGAGAATTAAAATAGGCCTATATATATTCAATCAATCAATGTTTACTCCCAGGCCTATTCAGAAGTATCATAACTAATGATTTCATGCAATGCGAGTTAAGAGAATTAAAATAGGCCTATATATTATGCCATCGTCACTGGGTGATTTTAACATGAATTTACCCTTTTTTATGATTTCATAAATATCAATTTAAAGTATTTTGACCATGGTATTCCATATTTTCACATTATTCTGAACCAAAATCAATGTTTAATCTGTCAATGCATTATCACGGTAAACTCTTCTAACAATGCTTTATACAACCTGGAATTACCTTCAATTCTTTTATCTTTATCATACAGAAGAAAGTCACTCCTTTAATTCTATTTTTTGTAACCACAGTGAAAATCGTAGGAATTACAATTCACAATGATTTAAAGTGAAATGCTTGTGTAACCAAAATAATGAAAAAAACAATAAAAAGATATTCATGTTAAGAAGATTGAAAGGTTACAATGTACCTGAATGTGATTTGTTAGCAGTGTATATAGGGTATGTAAGACCAATCCTAGAGTATTGTGTACCTATATTTGCTGCTTCTCTTACTTTGAAACAGATAAAAGTTATTGAAACTGTCCAGAAAAGATCATGCAAGATAATATTGGGAACCAAGTATCTATCATATATATGACATGGTTTCAAATACCTTACATTTGACATCACTTGAAAGTCGAAGAGTAAAACTTACCACAGATTTCGCTTTAAAGTTAGAAATGAATCAATTGTACAGAAACTGGTTACCTCCACTGAAAACAAACACTTTCAATTTATGACATATGAATGAATTTGAGGAGATTCCATGTAAAACAAAAAGATTTCAGAACATTGCTCTTCCAAGCCTGACAAGATTATCAAATAAGTACCACATGTGCAATATTGTATTATCTATAATTTCATTTTTATCCATTTTAACTCCATTTTTAAGTGCAAATACATATTGTTAATCTCAGTAATTGTGATTATTTTTATATGTTTGCATTGTGTGAATATTTACAATTCAGACTGTGACTGCCAATCATGTATTTTGCAATGAACCTGAACTGAAATAAATTCATGGTGAAGGAGAATTTCACTGCTTCAATTCTATTATGTTTATCGTAAAGGAGAAAGTCACTCCTTCAATTCTATTATGTTTATCAGAAAGTCACTCCTTCAATTCTATTATGTTTATCATAAAGGAGAAAGTCACTCCTTCAATTCTATTATGTTTATCATAAAGGAGAAAGTCACTCCTTCAATTCTGTTATGTTTATCATAAAGGAGAAAGTCACTCCTTCAATTCTGTTATGTTTATCATAAAGGAGAAAGTCACTCCTTCAATTCTATTGTGTTTATCGTAAAGGAGAAAGTCACTCCTTCAATTCTATTATGTTTATCATAAAGGAGAAAGTCACTCCTTCAATTCTATTATGTTTATCACAAAGGAGAAAGTCACTCCTTCAATTCTATTATGTTTATCATAAAGGAGAAAGTCACTCCTTCAATTCTATTATGTTTATCATAAAGGAGAAAGTCACTCCTTCAATTCTATTATGTTTATCACAAAGGAGAAAGTCACTCCTTCAATTCTATTATGTTTATCATAAAGGAGAAAGTCACTCCTTCAATTCTATTATGTTTATCATATAGGAGAAAGTCACTCCTTCAATTCTATTATGTTTATAATAAAGGAGAAAGTCACTCTTTCAGTTCAATTATGTTCATCATAAAGGACAAAGTCGCTCCTTCAATTCTATTATGTTTATCATAAAGGAGAAAGTCACTCCTTCAATTCTATTATGTTTATCATAAAGGAGAAAGTCACTCCTTCAATTCTATTATGTTCATCATAAAGGACAAAGTCGCTCCTTCAATTCTATTATGTTTATCATAAAGGAGAAAGTCACTCCTTCAATTCTATTATGTTCATCATAAAAGAGAAAGTCACTCCTTCAATTCTATTATGTTTATCATAAAGGAGAAAGTCACTCCTTCAATTCTATTATGTTTATCATAAAGGAGAAAGTCACTCCTTCAATTCTGTTGTGTTTATCGTAAAGGAGAAAGTCACTCCTTCAATTCTATTGTGTTTATCGTAAAGGAGAAAGTCACTCCTTCAATTCTATTATGTTTATCACAAAGGAGAAAGTCACTCCTTCAATTCTATTATGTTTATCATAAAGGAGAAAGTCACTCCTTCAATTCTATTATGTTTATCATATAGGAGAAAGTCACTCCTTCAATTCTATTATGTTTATAATAAAGGAGAAAGTCACTCTTTCAGTTCAATTATGTTCATCATAAAGGACAAAGTCGCTCCTTCAATTGTATTATGTTTATCATACAGGAGAAAGTCACTCCTTCAATTCTATTATGTTTATCATAAAGGAGAAAGTCACTCCTTCAATTCTATTATGTTTATAATAAAGGAGAAAGTCGCTCTTTCAGTTCAATTATATAAAGGAGAAAGTCGCTCCTTCAATTCTATTATGTTTATCATAAAGGAGAAAGTCGCTCCTTCAATTCTATTATGTTTATCATAAAGGAGAAAGTCGCTCCTTCAATTCTATTATGTTTATCATAAAGGAGAAAGTCACTCCTTCAATTCTATTATGTTTATCATAAAGGAGAAAGTCACTCCTTCAATTCTATTATGTTTATCATAAAGGAGAAAGTCACTCCTTCAATTCTATTATGTTTAATCATAAAGGAGAAAGTCACTCCTTCAATTCTATTATGTTTAATCATAAAGGAGAAAGTCACTCCTTCAATTCTATTATGTTTATCATAAAGGAGAAAGTCACTCCTTCAATTCTATTATGTTTATCATAAAGGAGAATGTCACTCCATCAATTCTATTATGTTTATCATAAAGGAGAATGTCGCTACTTCAATTCCATTATGTTTATCATAAAGGAGAAAGTCACTCCTTCAATTCTATTGGTTTATCATAAAGGAGAAAGTCACTCCTTCAATTCTATTATGTTTATCATAAAGGAGAAAGTCACTCCTTCAATTCTATTATGTTTATCATAAAGGAGAAAGTCACTCCTTCAATTCTATTATGTTTATCATAAAGGAGAAAGTCACTCCTTCAATTCTATTATGTTTATCATAAAGGAGAAAGTCACTCCTTCAATTCTATTATGTTTATCATAAAGGAGAAAGTCACTCCTTCAATTCTATTATGTTTATCATAAAGGAGAAAGTCACTCCTTCAATTCTATTATGTTTATCATAAAGGAGAAAGTATAAAATAAAGATTTCATTTATCAAAATGAAAAGGTACCATTTGATTAAATGACAAACATAAAAATTCTTCACCTTTTAAAAGTGATTCAAATCAAACTACTATTTTTTTCCTTCACATTTTACAGAACAGAGGGGCGGGTCAATTTCAGATTCATACAAAATTGATTATACAATATAGATACACAAGCTCACAATAGATTACATTGAGTATGATTACTCCTTGGATGAAAATAATCTTCATGTCATTTTTCATCTGTAGCCATGGTATCAGAATGATTTATCTTTTAAACAGAGACAAATAATCAGCTTCAAGTGTTTTGTCATATTTCATCTTATTCTTTGCATTGTTATAAAAAGCAATGTGGAATTATTTTAAGCTACAAGTTCATGTTCACAGTGTATGTGAAGTCTTCCAATTTTAATAATGTATAGAGTCATAAATGATACATGTTTATATACAATGTAAATTAGTAGTGTAAAGTTTAGAAGACAGTATTGTCTATAGTAAACCAATGGCAGCTGAATTTTGGTTAACTTCAGGAATTTTCTTGGGTACATTGTCAACTGTTTATATCTAACTTTTTTCCATTCCTGTATGTCATTTGCTTTAAAAGTTAAATGCCTTTTAATGTTCATTTATTATCACATCTCTCATGAATTACTCATTCTTCAGATGTAAGATAATTTATTGTATCCATCCATCCTGTATAGGCCAATTTGGTTTAGGTGGATTTTAATGGTAATTTGAAATGTTGTGTATCAAAATGACTAGTTATTGACTTTTATCAAATTTGTGAATCAGAAAATCCCCAATATGTTACGTCTTGAATATGAATCAAAATTTAAACTGTTTGGTCTTAGGGTAATTGAGTAAAAGGATGGCTCCTTTCAGATTATTGTGATGTGGTACGCCTGTATTTTGGACACAGTGGTATTACTAATTATGTGTTAATACATGTAGTAGAATTTGTATATCAAATTAGTAGTTATTGCCCAAATCCCATTTAATTGAGAAGTTGATTAATGAGTAGAAAGGATTATTTCTGTCAGATTATTGTGAAGTGGTATGTAATGGCGCTCTATGAAGGTATTTGGGCAAGGAAACAAGCTAAAAATGTAAAAGATATCTCCAAATCAATCTTCCTAGCTAAAGTCTGTGCGTTTTTTACGATTGAAGTCTATGTTTTATTCATATAACTATTTCCAAATCTGCGCAAATCATTTTTCACCAATTTTTCAAAAGTGAGTGGTGCTCACTCAAGTGGAACAATTGTTTGACAGTTATATCGTCATTTGCTTAAAGAGATCTGTACCAATGTTTAAATGTGGAAAAAGCCTCAGAATATTACAAATTTTACAGCATTATTTTTAAGTGTAAACTTGTTTTGATTTTCATTGTAGAAGTTGATTAATGAGTAGGACTACTTCTATCAGATTATTGTGAAGTAGTACACCTGTACTTTTGACACGATGGAGTTACTTATAATGCATTCTAAATGCAAATAGAAGAGTTAATGGTTTTAATTGCATGAATCATTAAAACCTTAAAACATGTAATATGTCATTCATATTGCTAATGATATAAATTAATATTATACACAGTATCATGGTACAGTAAAACCTGTATATAGATATCAAACAATAGAGAGAAGTAGTCTTTGTAATGGGATAGTCTTTATATGAACAGGGTCTTGTAATACATGTTTCAATGATATACAGTATCATGGTACAGTAAAACCTGTATATAGATATCAAACAATAGAGAGAAGTAGTCTTTGTAATAGGATAGTCTTTATATGAACAGGGTCTTGTAATACATGTTTCAATGATATTCAAGGATACACACTTATTATCAAGGACGGTGCTTCAAAGGGTAGCTCCCCTGTATTTTTTCAAGCACTAGTAAACCAAAATGGAGAAAGGGATATAGTAAAAAAGAATAAAAGAAATAAGTTTATCACCAGCAGGGGTTTCAGCTGTGTAGCTCAATAATAAACCCTAAAATACAAATGATAAAAATATGTCGTCTTTCAGTTTGTATGTTCATATTGTTACCTTTGGTGTAAATTTTTTACACGTATTGATTTGATATTTATTATGGATTCAATTTGCAGAAGCAATTATGCTCAATGTGACCCCTCCACAAGTATAATCCCTATTTAATGTAAATTATTTTGTATATTTATATATTTTTAAATTGTAGTAATGAAGTTGAATTTGAATTTCAATCTGAAGCAGCTTTGATTGTAAATACAAATGTTCCAATAATAATGACTTGTGAATACTGAATGCAATTATTGTGGAACTTTTATACACATGGGAATGAATTTTAGAATAAATATTACTTTATTTTTTCATGTATATTGTGTCTGCTCTGAGTTTGTCATGGGATAAGTTTGTGTGAGTTTGTGTGTGCACGTCATGGTCTAGTGGTTCTGACTCGCCTTTCAAACAGAGGGTCGTGGGTTCGAATCCTAGCCATGGCATGATTTCCTTCAGCAAGAAATTTATCCACACTGCTGCACTCAACCGAGATGAGGAAAATGCCCGGGGGGGGGGGCACTTACATTGACGAGTGGATACCATGCGCGACCAAAAAAACACGTAAAAAGGATGTCTTTTTTACGATAGGGCACGTTACGTGAAAAAAAATATGTCCAAACTTAGGCGGATTTATCTGAATATCCCATTAAAATCGTGTCCTAAAGCAGTAAATCTGCAGCGTGCTACTCTTGGCATCATTGTTTAACTACAACCAGTCAAATACACCAACAAAATACACACAAAATAATTAAAAATCTTGGTCCATAGAAGTCTTGATGACCACACCATTTATTCGTGGACGAGTATATTGTTGAATCATTGCCTATCAAAATAAAAGACATGTAGGCCATGATTTAAATTCAATTTAATTCCATGTTATTGTCCACATGAAAAAATCGTTTTGCTCACATAATGAACATTAATTTGGAATAAAACATACCTATTATATATATCACACAAATATATAAACATACAAACTTACATGAGAAAATATCATGTACAAGGGATATTCTCAATGATAATGTAAAAATAAAGATGATAGGTAAAAATATTCCACCAATAGAAGAGATCAGAAAACAAAACGTCATGTTTTTCGCTTTACAGTCATTCGTATAAATAATGAATAGAGGTGCCGATAATAAGCACCCCTCTGGCGATCCGGTATTTATTGTGATTTTCTATCATTGCATGATATCCAAAGAACTAAAGAGGGCCTGGCATTCAGTAGTCTTAGCTTATCACGCAAAATATGACAATGAATCATACAGAAAATGGCAAAGAAATCTTTGAACGAGACTTCAAAATAGGGACTCTTCCTAATTCTCTCAAATTCTTTCATCCCTATAATTTTGCAGCCTATCATCATATATTATACAAAAAGACTCTGCTCCCATCTCACGCCTAACCATAAAAAAATCACAAATAGCTGAACTTTGAATTAGATGTCATTATGTACTACAAAAGACACACACAGGTATAAAATAAAAATTATATCTAACAAAGTTCATTTAGCAAGTTCTTTCACAAATTAAAGTCATGGATGCGTCTTTGAGATTAGATGAAAATCGGAAGAAGCTACAACAACTAAACACTCGTTAAAGTTTAGGTTTATCATTGAATTTACATTAAGGGGGCGAGGTGTGGGAAGGTAATAGGCACCTTTCGCAAACCTCTACAACGCGACATTAGAGTCCGGTAACACAAAAGTTAACGATTAATCATAGACTCGATTTTCTAGATTGATTGTACATTATTATAGTCAATACAATCGAACGTAGAAAACTGTTCTACAATCATTGCTAAGCTTTTAGTCCAGTCAATCTAGCCAGAATAGAGGGATAACCTACCACTAATTTCAACACGAGATATTCCACTGAAATGCTTTCCAGGAAGGTCTCCTAAATAACATACTAAAAGTCCCAAGAAATCATACAGCGTCCCGTTTGAATTTCTCCTAATTATTAAATTTCTATTTTATTTACAAAGTCATGCAATAATTCATTTTCCAGCAAGTGTCCGGTTTTGATTTACGAACGTATTATCATATCTCTAATATACAGTTAATATACCGCGGTGTCAGTTTAAAAATCGTTATTACCAATGATAAAAAAAAGGTTATACATGCAAAGGTTTATATCGTTACATAAACTGGAGTAATAGCGACATGTAGATTTATTATAGGAAAAAGACCACACGGGAATATCGGACTCGATTATCGATTAAAAAATATTCCCGTTCTGTTTCTATAGTGATATACCATAGATACAAAGTGGGCGGAAATTCAACTCAATTTCGGTCATAAACAACATGAAATAACTTGATTTCAATCTTTACAATAAAAACAGAAAGTGTCATCGCGATTTTGACTTGTTTTGTCACACGAAGCGTTCATGGATTTAAGAAAAGGGGATGAGGTATTGGTCAGGGGGCGCCACCCTAATAAGGATTAAAGTCCCAGAGATGAAAAAAACATGAATAAGCAATATACGAAGAATGTTTGAAACATTGGAATGTCCATATCATGCAATCAGATTTTGGAGTGGACGATGTCGCATACAACAGTTTTAGCCTCCACATTTTGGCTTGACTTTCTTGTTCTCCAGAACCACGCAGGCACTGCCTCAAGTTACTTCCATAAATAATTATTAATAATCATGAAACTGATGATATAGAGCACAAATTTATGTCCAAGTTCCTTTGATGTTAAGGTAAACAAGATTACTGAAAATGCTTTACATATTTCACATGTAAACACAAGATCCTTACAAAAAATATTGATAATTTACGATTACTATATGAATGTTCGTTGCAAACAAAATTTCATGTGATTGGGTTATCTGAAGTTTGGAATGTATCTTTTCCACATGTTAGGTTTTATCAAAGTTTACAAGGATATTCACTAGAAGTTCAGTGTCATGAAGCGCCTCAAAGAGGGGGAGGTGTTGGCACATTCATACATCTGTACCATACAAAGTATTAAGTCACAGCTTTGAAGTAAAACATACTGAATCCCTTTGGATTGAAGCATCATTTGAAAAGCAAACTTATCATAGCAGACGAATAGAAATGAATAGGATCATCTCGACTTACTGGTTTGAAACGGAGAGAACAGTTTCACATCCGATCCGGGACACTTCTTCAGCTCGTCTAAACTGTTCTCTCCGTTCCAAAACTAAGTCCAGGGGAGCGTTTCATCAATATTTTCATCCGACAAGTTGTCAGATCTGACATCATTCCTCTTCCTCCTTTTTCTTCGTTTCTTATCTTCTCCCTCTTCTTTTTTTCTCCTCCATTTTTTACTCTTCTTCTTCATCTTCTTTTTCTTATTTTTTTATCCTTCTTATTCATCTTCTTGTTTCTTCTTCTTCTCCTTCTTCTTCTTGTTTTCTTCTTTTTCTTCTTCTTTTCCTTCTTATTCATTTCCCTCTTCACCTTCTTCTTTTCTTATTCTCATCATCTTTTTGTTTTTTTTTCTTGTTATTCTTCTTTTTGTTATTCTTATTCTTCTTCCTCCTCTTTTTATCATCTTCTTTTTCTTTGTTTACTTCTTATTTTTCTTCTTTTTCATCTTTTTAACCTCCTTCTTATTCATCATTTTTTTTCTTCTTATCTTTTTCACCTTCTACCTATTCGGGATCAGGACAACTTCCCCCGGACAATTACCCCCCACCCGGACAACTAACCCCGGAAATTTACCCCCCCCCCTCCGAGGACAATTACCCCCGGACAATTAACCCCCAGATATTACCCCCCGTACAACTACCCCCGGACAATTAACCTCAAGGACAAGTACCACCGGGAACAATTACCCCCCCCCCCCTCGGATAATAACCCCCTAGTCAAAGGGAGTGCACAGAGTCATACGTCGGCTGTACGTTTGACGTAGGAAATACTCAAGGCATTCTCGAGTATCTTGAAATCAAACGAACGCCGTAAGAAAGCTGTAAAAATAAGCTCTATCCATAGGCGGATCCAGGGAGGGCCCCCCCCCCCTTTGGCGGAGCAAAAAAAAAGGGGGGAAAAAGAAAAAAAACAAGAAAAGGAAGAAGGTGAAATAAAAGGAGGGAGACGAGTGAAAAAAGGGTCAGGGGAAGACTTAGAAAATGATTAAAAAATATATTTTATGTCACTATATTAAATTTTTCGCTCGCGCTTGCATAGCCTGTTCGATGAGAAACATATCTTGCTAAATAGGCTGATATGTAGCTTAAAGTATCACGTTTTGAAATCGATATACAAAGCATATTTCAGCTCGGACATTATTCATTATTTTGTTTGATTCACAAACTGATTTTTCTTCTTCTTTTCCTTATTAATTTTCTTCTTCATATTTCAGCTCGGACATTATTCATTTTTTTTATTTACAAACTGATTTCTTAAGTGCTCTGTTTAATGTCCGTTTTACGGTGTAAATATAACCTGCAGCTTGTGCTATGCGCTCGCATTATTTGATTTGCCAAATTATGTAACAAACCACTTAACCTCCCCCCCCCCCCTTTGACAGTTTACCAAAAAATCCGTCTCACGATATGCGCTCGCATTGTTGTTAAAAATATACCAACTCACAAATCCTATTCATGATTACAAAAGTGCATAAAATCAGTTTTCAGGCCTCAGTGTCAACACATTTCACTCACTCATTAGCCTTATTACATTATAATAAAATTTTCATTAATTCTTAATGACTAAATTGTCCCTTTTCAGAAATGAATATCGACAGTATAAAAAAGGTCTTGAAGCTCGTCAGGGGGGGGGGCAAAAAAGGTCTTTCAAGCTCGTCAGGGGGGGGACAGGTATACGTCCTTTGCATGGGTTGTGGCTCGCCCCCTGTTTTAGATCAGGGGAGCCTTTTTATGAAAGGACTTGTCGGACGTTTTATCCGACAAGTCCTATTTTATCCGACAGTTACTATAGTAACAGTGCCTCTCAGCCAATCAGAATCAAGGAAAGATGTCAGATCTGACAACTTGTCGGACAAAAATGTTGATGAAACGGTCCCCTAATCGCGCTTTGCGCTAGCATAATCAATGTAGGAAGAAACCAAATTACCCATCCTTTTTATGATTTACAAAACATGATTAGAGCGTCCAATTTTTAGGTCTGAAATCTCAATTTTTTTCCGTTCGCGCTTCGCGCTCGCATCAATTTTTTTTATACCTATACCGTTAATGATTTCAAAAGGTGTTCAGAATGTCATTTTTTAGCTCAGAATGTCACCAGAAATTCAGCTCGCGCTTCGCGCTCGCACTATTTAATAGTTGAAATATGTATCGTTTTAATGGCTAATTGCAAAACCTCCTTAACAGGTCCCTTTTCGATCAAGCAAGAAACCATATCAACAATTTCTTCTCGCGCTTCACGTTCGCAGTAATTATCTAGTTACATACGCATCTTGTTCAAGTTCACAAACATTGCCCAGAATAATCAATTTTCTGGTTAAAATATAAACATGAAATTCCAAAAAAAAATCTGTTTGCGCTTCGCGCTCACACTATTTAAAAAAGGCTTATAAGATAATTACACTTTTTATGTTGCTTTATAAGAATAAAGCATAGAAATGACTGTTAGGACATCGGCGTTTGCCCCCCCCCCCCCCTTATTTCTCACGACCAAGAAAAAAAGAGAAAAGGAAAGGGATAAGGGTGAAATATAGGACTATTATTTTCGAAAAATGTTATGTAGAAATGTATGAAAAACTATGATTTTTGTAACAAAATGTTGAAATATTTGCTCGCTCGCTTCGCTCCCTCGCACCTTATTAATTTTTACGCGATATGCTGTATTTAGCCTCATTTCTTAGCTCATTACTCCACTGGGACAACCCCTTCAAAGAAACAAACAAAAATCAACTTTAAGCGGCTGATCGGGGAAAATATGGGTGGAAAAAAAAATCGCCCCCCCCCTCCCTATTGGCGGAAGCTGGATCCGCCCCTGCTTCCATATGTGCTTCTCGCTGTTACTCTGCTAGACATTATATGATTAATATTGTGAAATTGACAGTAATTCACGATATTGAATGCAACTAATTTTCGTTTCATTATTTTTGGTTTTCCTTCCTTAATCTTTTCTTTGTTTTCTCTCTTTCATTCTTCTCTGATCTATCAACTCTACTGTATCCTTTCTTTGTGAAGCATCCATTTTTATCTCATCTTCTTACACTTTGTGTATTTCTTCCTGTTTCTTCATCCTATTAATTCATTCAAACCATCTCACTTTCCCACCTCTCCAACACACGGTTCATAACATTCTCTCAATCTCCCAGCCTCTGTCATTTTTCTTTCTTGCTCTCTTTCTTAATGTTACTCTCCCAAACCTTACTTTTTAAGTTCTACTTGTCTTAACTCTTATTAAACTGTGGTACACCTCGTAATGAGCAAGATGGTTATAGGATTCATCAATAAAAAGCCCAGGGGGGGGGGCATTTAAAATTGACGAATCGCTACCATGCGCGACCAAAAAACACGTAAAAAGGGATTTTTTTTTCAAGATTGGGCACGTTACGTACATTACGTAATAAGAGTGTAAAACACTAAAATACTGGAAAAATGGTATACATTTTTACAAGCAAAGCTACCTGTTTACGGTCCAATTTCCGAGGGTATAAATACACTCACTGAAATGGTATATACAGGATGTTTTTAATGTAAAACTGTATAAGTACATGGGGTCCGATTTGAGCGAGGTATGTCAGAAGGGCGGTACTGATATGTATAAAAAGGTAAAGCCAATTGCCGACGTCCATGACAGAACAATTAAAATATTGTACTTGTTAAGGGGGTCAAATTAAAGGGGTGGTCTTGGCTGGAAATATTTATACCTCAATAAATAGAGTAAAATTCACAAAGCAAAGTGATGAAAACTTGATCAAAATCGGATGACAAATAACAAAGTTATTGAATTTTAAAGATTTCCATTAGTCCGGTGAAACAGTTTTGGGCATGTCTTCATGAATATTCATTAGGTGGGCTGATGATGTCATATTCCCACTTGTTCTTTTGTACTTTATTATATGAAATTAGGTTTATTTATTTGTTTATGGCAAGAACTAGAACAATTGAATTGACAACTGATTAAGTGCATTAGTTATTAATATCCACAACTTATTTTATCATAATTGAGACACATCATTTACACATGTGAAGAGCTCACTTGCAAAAGGAGTTAGGTCTAGTTTTCATCAAATTGGATTATGTCTGAATTATATAGATTTTTAGTATCTCTATAGGATGATACCAAAGAAAAGTTGAAATTCCCATTAAAAAGTGAACTAAAATGGCAAAGAAAGATCATTTTTTTCAAAAGGGGTTAGGTCCACACAAATTTCTTTTTAAAGAATAGCTTAAAAATATTAAGACAGGTAGATTTCTTTTATACTCAATTTTATGTTCTCATAGTAGGGTATCATGAAAATTCAGTTTTCGCCTAAGAATATTGCAATATGGGAGAACTAAAAATAATGCTCTTCATAGAATGGACCTAATCCCTTTTGCAACCAAACTCTGAACTCATTTTTCAAAATGGGGTTAGGTCCATTTTCCATAAATTTTATTGCTTTCTGTCTCTAAACCTCTAAATTTTTAGTCGCTCTGATGATACCCCAAAAAAAGTTTGAAATTCAAACAAAAACGAGAATGAAAGTTGCAAAGAAAGATCACTTTTTTAATCAAAGGAGATTGGATTCTAAAGATTGGATTCATTTCAGTTTGCTTGCAAAAGGGCAAGGTCCACAATGATAATTTGAAAAAAATATATATATAGGAAAAAATTGAAGACAGGTAGATTTCTTTATACCTAGTGCCATGTTCAAATGAAAGGGTAGTGCATCATTCTACATCAATATTGCATTCTCGGAATGGTCCAAAGTGGACCTAACCCCTTTTGCAACTAAAACTCTTCATGTATGAAAAAATGAAACAGATTCCATGTAATAAAATAAGACAGTGGGGATATGACATCATCAGCCATCCTCATGAATATTCATGGCGGTGTGCATATAAATGTTTTCACAAAGATATTGATAAAATCTAAAATTCAATAATTTTGTTATCTGATTTTGGTGAAATTTTCAGCCCTAACCATACCCATAAAAGAATGCTTGTCAAGGGTACCGTTTATTTTTATTATTATTTTTTTAATACTTGTTATAGGGGTAGGGTTTCACACGCCAATACTTGTTTAGGGGTGCATTTTCAGAACATGGAATATATATGTTTAGGGTGCTTCAACCCAATGTTCACGCATGGTATCCACTGGTGAATGGAAGTGCCCCCCTCCCCCCGGATAAAAAAGTTAACTGACTTATAACATGCCCGAAAAAATGGGATTTTTTTTTTTTTTACAAGTGCACACCTAGTTAGCAATAATGCATATAGCATTTCCATTTATTTGAAAGCAGGATAAAAGAGCGTTGCAGATTAAATGCCTTGCTCATGGTCATAGGTGCCACGGCCGGGGATCGAACCCCTGACTTTTCCATGTATAGCCAGGCGCCTTAGACCACTCGGCCACGGCACCTCGGATTTGATCTTCCATAGATTTTAAATAGCGCCATCTGTATGGCGATTAGGAAACAGTTTTTTTCGGGGATTCCCCGTGACCATGGTCCATGCCGTGACGCAGCGCAGCTAGTGACGACATCGCTCTTCGCCATTTTGGTAATTGGCCGCGTACTCTACAAACTCTTCTTCCTCATCTATTCCGAACTCTGACAGTTCACTGGTGGTCATTGTTATCATCATCATGGAGACATCCAAATGCTGAGATGTTGATCAAGTGTTCAGAATCAGTCGTTAACTTAAACAACAAGATCTACTGGCATGACTGACTGGATACCAGCTAATCGAGTTCTGAATCTGAATTGGACTCACTCACACATTGTACGAGGTTAGTATATGTACTAACCTCGTACAATAGATACTAACCTCGTACAATAGACCGTGTTTGACCCTGGATTTCAAAGTAGTCGGCAAACATCGCCTCATTGCTGAAGTAATATTTGCCGAAACTCCTTCTCGCTACGCACCGGGGCTCTTGCCGGTAAGTAGCAATAGATTAAAGAAATATGAAAATAATAATAAAATAATAATCATTAAAAAAAAACAAATTTCGCTTACCTCGGCCTCGAAAGTGACTTCGCTTGTCTCTTCCACAGAAATACAAGGAAGCCCGTTGGTGGCGCTAATAATTTCACAAACTTGATTCAGCTCCTCGGTAATTTTATAACTGTATCTAAATTCTTTGAATGCGCAATCCTTATGATTAATTTACTAATTATGGGCACCAATGAATGAAATACCTTCAAAAACATAATTAAAGATTATTATTGGTGATGATAACACTTATTTGCAATGAATTTAAAAAGATGACTAATAAAAAAAAATGAAAATAATATACATGCCTGGAAAGAAACCAGCAGTACAGGATTTAACGAACGTCAATAATACGTATACGGTATCCCAAAGTCTATACAATGAAAAGATTGGACACTTCACGGACTTCGCGTAATGCCTTGCGTCGATTTGCGTGTAGAAGTAGTGTAGGTGCCTAGTCTTTCCCTTGTCGTGTCTTTGATATGAATATAAATCGCGCGCCCTCTTTAGGCGAAAATTGATATCCGCGCTGAGCAGTTTTCATCTCCGTAAAATCTTCACTAAAGATCAAGAAAATATACATGTTTTTTAAAAGAAACTTCAAGGAGAAGTCACAGAAGGATCTAAATGATTCGGTAAGTGTCATAGCAGAATGTGATATATAAAATTTTAAGTAATATTTTATGTGGGCAAAAGCCCAGAAAAGTTTAACTGTGTCGTGTGTGTCGCGTTGCATTCGACTGATATTCCTTCGCACGCGAGATGCTTTGAACCCATGGGTGAATTGGACTCGGAGTCGTCGACGGTCAAGTTCATCACGAATCACGTCAGGCATGTCAGGTTGTTGGCCAACGACTGGGCCTGGAAAGAATGATCAGATAATACTGCAGCTGCAGGTCATGCAGGTGAGATGATCGACATGTTCTTTTTTCCATTAATTGCTTTGTAGTAATTGCCAACCTTTGTTTTGTAGCCTTAGTTAGGGGGTCTTCCCACGAGGCTGAGGCCTGGGCCGGGTCAACATCACTCATGGTTTCAAATCGTCTCGTGTGTGAAGTGTTCATATGCACCTGGTGCACGTGAATCTTTCACACCCTTTTTACGAAAATAACTATGACTTTACATCATAGCTAAGATTTCTACTTGTTCTATAACACTTACCGAACCATATGGATCGTTCGTTGAATTCTCTTTGCTGTTTTTTTAACTCATTGAGTGCTTCGTGCACGCTACGTATCCTACTATAACATGCCACACTCGTGCTCGCACGCCTACTATTGACTGCTTTGTGCTTGCATTGTTTCCTACCCTCGCCTGCTTCGTGCATGACTGCGCACATTTGGAATTACAATCATTGTTACGCCGTTTTGCATTGTATTGCGCATCGCATGCACGCCGTAATTAGCACTATTGTGTGCAGTGCAAACTCTGCTTTCTGACAGATTAACTTACGCAGTTTACATTCGACCTTTTCGAGTATTTCTACATTTTTTTACAAGACATGGCTCCGCCTCTGAGAGGGAAGATACCTAGGTTTTTTGATCCATACAAAACACTCCACAAAATTGAACTACTTGATACAACTCATATTTTCGCGGTAAAGATAATAACCAATCCCTATAATGAGGACACCATTATAAGGGGTATGAAATTTCCTACAACTTTACTACACAATATTTTGTGGATAAACTAATTGTTAGAGAGTTACAAGCAATTGTAATCATGACTATTGAAAGGAGTGAATACGACTCGCGATCCCAAAATCAATGTGGCACAGGGGGGTTTTGTGGCTGGCACAGGGGATTAGCATCGGATTAGCACTGTGGCGTTAGGTTAGTAGTGTGCGTGGCATGTTAAGAGTTAATAAAATAAGAGCATTTTTCGTGATCTTCACGCAGATAACTTCTGGTTCTGCTCAGCGTGGATATCAATTTTTGCCTAAAGAGGGCGCGCGATATTATTCACCAAGCCGGTAGGCACTTAAGAACCAAGTTTGAAAGGATACTCGTAAAATTATGTCACTCTCGCCGATGAATATTCATTAGATCGTGGCCGTGCGTGTTCAATACACACTGAGTGCATGCATGCAGAGAGTTTGTATTGAACACGCACGACCACGATCTAATGAATATTCATCGCGACAGTGACGTAATTTTACGAGGGTCCTTTCAAACTTGGTTCTTAAGTGCCTACCGTACCTTTGTTTACGGTCTTGCAAGCTAGCTGCATTCTAGGCGATCAGCATTATTTTCTTGCTCGTTCAATCCACTTTCAGCATCATCTTGTCAAAAGATGGCGTACTTTACCAATAAGTATATACATGAGATGCAACCTGTTGATTTTAGGTACAATTTCCTATTATGCGCTGACGACTTGAATTGAGAATGTTCGATACGAAAAATTGCTTTTCGCTTGTTGTTTGCGTACTTTCCACCGCAGTATTAAGGACGGATCGAACGGAGTATCCTGGTTGAGACTCGGAGGTAAGCGATAAAAACACTTTTATAAACAATTTCCAATTCATTTTTAAGACAAATTTAATTATTAAAATAATAATACGATAGTGGATAAATACTGAAACGTTTGGCGTTTTTCATTCCCTCACATTCGTGTGATGAATGAAAACGTCAAAGTCCACTATGAAACCACAAGCGTTGTGCGAGGTTATTATTACTAACCTCGCATGTTGTGTGAGTGGGTCAACATGGTCAACGGCCACAATCCCACATGACCAATTTTTTCTCAAAATCGTATTTCTCAGGAGTAACGTAAAGTAAGACTGATAGAAGCGCTGCTCCAAAAATTTGGATTGTTCCAGAAAAAAAGGATATCCTCATAAACCAGGACAAATCATGTCTTGAGAAACTGAGATTGTCCGTGTATAGAGCCTTAGAGGGACAGTTTTTGTCTCACCTGCGAAGCAGAGTGAGACTATAGGCGCCGCTTTTCCGACGGCGGCGGCGTCAGCATCAAATCTTAACCTGAGGTTAAGTTTTTGAAATGACGTCATAACTTAGAAAGTATATGGACCTAGTTAATAAAACTTGGCCATAAGGTATTACTGAACATCCTATTAGAGTTTCATGTCACATGACCAAGGTCAAAGGTCATTTAGGGTCAATGAACTTAGAACATGTTGGGTTTCTTTGTTGAATAACCATCATATCTCTGTAAGTTTATTGGTCTAGTTCATAAAAAGTGGACATAAGAGTAACCATGTATCACTGAACATCTTGTGCGTGTAGGGTCGTTTACAGCTCACGAAATAAACTTCCTACACGGAGGGAAACTATAACGTTCTAACGCACACGAACTTGAAAGTCACCACGACGCATAAATAATCACCATGAAGACCTTGTCTTAAAGTTCCAACCGATAAAGCCTTGTTGCATTTATTCAATGGATAAAGATCGACGAGCAATACCAAATGTCGAAGTGTCACTTTATTCCTAACATAAACTTGCGTGTGAACACGACTTGAACGTAATGTGTGAACACTGCTTGAGCTTATATGACTTAGGTGTAGGCGTGTGTGTACCACCTTGTGCGTGTGAGTGTGGCACCGTGTGTGTGTGTGGTTAGCTGAAACAAATAAACATAAACATAAATTAATAAGTAAATTGTATAAGTTAAATTGAATTGTCTTACATACATGAATACTGTATGTATGATATTATACTGGTTTAACTTCATAGTAAACACCAAATGTAATATAAACCAAAGTAAATTATTTGTGGACTTATCTTTCAAATGTGAATTGGGCTCTAAATAGTGATTAGATGCGTTAATGATGCACTGATCATAACTTGTTATTCATGATCTATTCTATAAATTAGACAAAGAGATTAAACATCAACCATAAACATTAACTAAATACATGTATACTTCACACATGAATTATTCCTTTAACTTTTCCGTAGTACAACAGCTAATAAGAACTTCTAAACTTTCATTTCTGTCTCTAAATGACATTCCTATAAACCCCATTCACACTGACTTGAATCAGTGAGAATTAAGTTTGTGTAGGAACAGATCCTCAAACAGTGGTTTTCTCTGAAACTCTGCTCTGGAGTCTGATTCATCACCAGCCAGAGAGTGGCCTGCATCCCCTCACACACACTGGTATTGGTGTATTGCATGCATTGTATGCACATGCAGTGTAGGGCTTCCCTTTGTGAGGAGATGGGAGCACTGTCCAGAGTATGATGATGAGTCATAAACTCCTTCTCGCTCTAAACTTACTTTCACTTCTTTCCCTAACTTGAATATATACACAATATGTGATATATAAAATGATGCTACTAATGAATACATAATCTATAACTGAAACAACTTATCCCAGATAATATACAAGGATTGAATGAATCTTAAACTAAAATGAATCTATCATACATATAATAGAACATACATTAAATGTAAATTATATCTTGCTGGGTGTGCCCATTATGCTGCACACATAATTATCTCGCATCACAGAAACATATATATACTCCATGAGAGAGTTGGTAGAATTACTGACCAACTTGCAATATGTATCTTCTAAGTGAAATCTTGCAATTAATACATTAATATCTAATTACAACATTATGCAATATAATAAATGAGAATAATTAAACTCACCAACTGTTATATACCCCAAAATGATGAATTTCTTGTCAACTTGCTGTGAGCTTCTTCAATAGCAACTGCATCCAACTTTCCTTTTCTAAGCAATGAGCTCTTTGTGCAAGTATGATGCCCACTCCTTGGGCTTGACCACAGATATGCAAATTAGGGGTTACACTCCTAACATGCCTAATAGGGGTGTTACTCATATATTCTTAAAGGTAAATTTTGGGAACTAATTTTGACTGGTAGCCGCCGTAACAGTGCGAGTTAGAGTAGAATTCAAAGTCAGCACTGCTGCTATATTGAACCACGTGATGCAGGTGAGACGGCCAGAGGCATTCCACTTGTTTGACTTTAGAATACCCCCCTGGCCCTGAGGACATAGATCTACATACTATAGATGGCAATTACGGTATTCAGAATCTTGTTATGAATCCTGATATGTTTTTTTCGACTAGTGCACTCAACTGATGTCGGCACTTGACAGATGAATGTACTTTCATAGATTTCTTGTGTTGAGAAATCTTTAAAAAACTGAGACAGCCCCTGTAAACTGGGACGATCCCAATTATCTGATCAGATCCTACTGGTCTCAGCTAATAGTACTTCTCACTACTGAACTTTCTGAAGTTACCGGTAGGGCTGTAGACTGTGAATCGCCAGCGTGCTGCTCTGAAACTTTGTACAAATATTTTGTTCTTTAGAGTAGGATCCAATAAATTCCAAGCTCTGGTTGTTCTTACAATTTTTTTCTTCTAATTTTCTAATAACATACATGTAGGCAATAGTGTGTTGAATAAGTTGCTGGCTTACTACATTTATGAAGAATTTTTAAGTTAAAAGTTCATTAGTTTTAATGACAAATCCAGATCAAAACATTCAAATTGTTTTTAAATCTTTTTCATATCAACAATGTTTGTAAAACTGTCGCAAGAAATATTGGTGTCATCAAGAAAGTTCACGGTACTAAGGATAATATGTAATGTGCCCTTTAGATATATGGATTGTTTCGTCAGAAACGTATCCTTAAAGTCATTGATTTTGAACGTTTACAGTTATTCCAATTCATTTGTCAGCTAGATAGAAATAGTGTACCTAATGACCTACAAAAGAAATTTATGAGAAATAATACCTTGCATTCATATAATACCAGACAGTCAAATGACTATCACTTAGTAATTTCGAGCAAAACTATATTTTTCACAGGACCCAAATTCTGGAATTCTCTGAACAGAATGATAAAAGAGGCATCTACCTTAAATCAATTTCAAATTACTCATCAAAAAATTCTTCTGAATTCTTAATGATTTAAGGAAATATCTACAGTAGCGTTGATTATTTTTAAATTAGTATGTAATTTGTGTTAGCAAAAATGTGTCTGTAGGTCTACTGCTCGGTCTTGTGTAATATACATAACAGCACAAGTATTTTAATACACTCTCCTCTTATTTCTTCCAGAATTTGTGTTGGTAGACCTATTGAATGAGAATGGAAATGGAAAAGAATAATAGAAGGTAAGGATGAGTTGAGGTAAAAAGAACGCAGAGAGCTAGACCGTAAGAAGAAGGCACATCACCATATTCTTACACTATAATGTAATATTATAATAATACCCATTAATTCCAAACTGCATGGATCCAGATTTAACTTCCCAGATCGACAGTGGTCAGGGACCGACCAAACTGGACCCACTTTCAAAACCCAAAAAGATTCAAATTGAAGAGAAAGAAAAAAAAAACTCTTACTGAATCCCAAAATGAATCCCAAACTTGGAACAATTTTCACCAGAGACAACGTCATGGAATCTTATGAACATCAAGGTCTACATGTGAGACTAGCATTGTAAATGCTATATTCTGAGAAAGGAAAGTACAGTTTTATTATCATAGTCTTAGAAAAATACATTATTTCTCTTATGTGGAGCATCATGGCCCAGTGGATTAGTCTCCAGACTTTGAAACAGAGGGTCGTGGGTTCAAATCCCAGCCATGGTGTAATTTCCTTCAGCACTCGACCATGGTGAGGTAAATGGATACATGTAGGAATTAATTCCTCAAAATGCTGTGTGCACCTGAATAGGTAGCCTAGCTTAGACAGGTAATAATAATAGCAGGGCCCACTGGGAGAACAGTTTTCGGAACTTAAGTGGCTACCATGGGTAAATATACTGTTATTATTATGTTGTAGTGAACGCCAGTAATTATTTTATTGTTGACTATATTTACATGAATGTACTGCTCTGTTGACAAACATGGGGTGGGGATTTACTGGGCTGTTTTTTGTCTCATCGACTAGAGGTGAAAGCGAGACTAGAAAGGGATACGAATGGAGTCTGCATGTTGTCTGTCTGTCATTCGTCTCTTGCAACATATTTTTTTTTTCAGTTCTGTCACCGAAGAAGAATTTTTGAGATTGGCCCAGCTCATCTCACCGAGGTACTATTCAGATTTAGGGATACATTTGGGAATCTCATCTGCTGAACTTGATCATATCATTGTCCAACATTCATCGAATTACAAGGATGCATTGATGACAATGTTCACACGGTGGAGAGATGAACAACATCCAGATGAAGATATCAGAGCTCTTCTTGCAGAAGGATTAGAAAAGAGTGACTTAGGGGGATTGTCCAAAGAACTTCTAGCTGGGAATCTAATCCAGAAAACAACAGGTAAGATAATGATAATATCTAATAGACAACATGAATATACATTGGTTAATTACATTTGTTCATGTCTTTAGTTTTAAAAATGAAAACTATTTTAATTATCAGGGATCAGTATGATAATTGGTTTGCTTGCAAAATGTGCATAAAATGCCTTCTTGAATGAAGGACATTCATAAAGATTTCCAATACTATTACAATTGGTCATTTTCAAACGTGAGTGACACAGCAATCAGAGAGGGTTAATGGCTCATATCTTTAAATGTAAAGGATATCAATCATGACTCTTATATTATATACAATGTAGGACTGGCACAATTCGTTAAGTAGATATGATATAAAAAATGATGCGTAAGTGACATGACAAATTTTGGACATGGGTTTCTGACCATTATCACTTATGATTGGATTCATGCCCAAGTAGTTGTCCAGGAGTACTGTGAGTACCCATACATGTATGTAAATAGTGTACCTATGTAACACATATATAGTCAAAATCAATCAAACCTCTATGGAAAATGGTGCCCTCCTATATACCATGAGTGACACAACATCCAAAACGTGAGTGACATGACAAGTGCAAAAATACAACATTTTTCTCAACAACGAAAGTATTTTTGGCATGATGTTCAAGAGTAAAATACCATCAACCAAAAAACAAGATTAATTTCATAACAACTGTCCTCTTCAAAGTTGATAATATGTCATCCTGAATTCTTGGTTTATGGTCATATTTGCCTCTCAACTCACATTCCCTATACCATACTGCATCATTGTCACACTCGGGCTTCCACCACTCTCCTCTTTGAAGGAGGAGGAGGAGGCTCTTGAAGGAGGTGTTATGTGATCTTGGTATTGATTGACATCAACTTTAACATTCTTTTTGTGGCTTGATGTAATTCATAACTCTCCGTTTCTGTGTATGACAGTTTAAAGGTTTGTAACTCAACATCCACAATTGATGAAATTTTTCTTGTAAGAAAGGGGTATTCTCCATAGTCACATCATCTGGCATGGTCTGTTTTGGGGGCTTTTTGCTTGTCCAATATTCATCTGGAAAGTGTATTGTAAAATACTGGCCCAGCCCCCTTTTTGATATATTGCCATCTTTATGTCTTGTATTTCTTTCTTTGAATGTTAAAGATGTCAGACAAACAACTGCAACAACTTCAAGAGCATCAACTTCAACAGGAGCAGTAGACATGTCAGCAACACCACAGTATGTAAACAAATCAATACTTAGTTTGTTTACAAATTGGGGATGTGACCAGATTGTTTATATCTTAAAGATCTCTCTGTCTTTAGTCCGCTAGAATATAATGGATTGAGAAAATATAAACCTATATCATCAGATATCATACTCTTGAATATTAAGATAAAGAAATTAGAGTTGTACTTGTATACATGTATTTTTGATTTAAAAAAATCAGTGTTTTTTCTGGAAAAGGTCATTTACTAAAACAATCAAAGAGACACTATATTAAGTATTATAGAATATAAGTTTTCAAATGTGATGCTACTTTGGTTAACAGTTTATGCAGCACCGTACCAAAAATTCTCTTCCACATGTTCTAGTCTAATAATCCTGCCATGTAGGCCCTCTTCATTCCCCATTTGTTTTTATAAACTGTGAAGATAGTGATGAAAAATGTTTTTCTGACCTTTGGTCAGGTGCTATATGCATACATGTATTGCCAGTATTTAAACTAATGTGATTATTATAAACATTTTTAGAAGGGATTTTGTTAGACTTTGTATCACTTTAGAGGGATGAAACGTTTTCTTCCATAAAGTTGATAAATATTGAGAAAATTGAGGGATGGGGACTCGTCCCCCTGCCCATGGTATCACCACCCAGAGGAAGAAAAAAAAACTACCTTTCTACTGTTTTGTATTATGACTAAAGAGTCTTTGCAAATGCTGCCTGACAGTTTACCTTCAAGTGAAGTAAACTGGACAGTATTTGGAATACCTGTAGGTGATCATTTTCATACTTGGTGCTGAATAATGGTTCACAATAATATAAGCTCTTGATATTATTCATTTTACAGTACCGTCAGTGAGGAAGAACTTTTGATGTTATCAATGGAAATTGGACCTACTTACTACAAGAGGATTGGCGTTAACCTGAAGATCTCGTTTGTGACTCTTGATAAAATAAAGAAAGACACACAAGATACTACTGATGCATTGATGACAGTATTCACAAGATGGAGAGATAAACAGCTTCCAGACACAAACATCAGGGCTCATCTTGCAGAGGCTTTACAAAAGAGTGGTCTAGTGTCGCTGTCTCAGAAACTGATTCCTATAGATCTATTAGGGACAGGTGAGAATGAAAAACCAAACTTATTTTAAATTCCTGCAAGGAATCACTCCTTCATGTCATTATTTTTCTTGGGAATAATTATAGAAAAGTCTTGTTCAGATAGTTTGTTGTTTGTAGAGCTACTAATATAAAAAGAAGGGTCTTCTTATGTGAGCTGTTGTTGATATGACTTTGTATGTAATGGCATCTATGGTGATCATCTTGGTAAAAACCTATTAGATTATAGTGTTCAGCATTTCAAACAGGTTTTTTTTTGTCTCACCTGCATAGCATAGCGAGGCTACAGTGCGTATGCCATATCAAAATAAAATTACACATATAAAATAATTTTATTAAATTTATATTTGTTATGTCCTGAAGCTTTTTCCACATTTAAACATTGGTACAGATATTTAAGCAAGTGATGATATAGCTGTAAAAAATTGTTCTGGTTGAGTGAACACCACTTGCTTGGTGAAAAGTTGGTGAAAAATGATCTGCGCAGGACTTGGAAATAGTTACATGTACATGAATAAAAGTAGACAATAATTATGAAGAACACAGGAACTTTAGCAAGGAACAAGGATTTAAAGATATCTTTTGCCTTTTAACTTGTTTTCTTGCCCAAAACATTTCACAGTGCACCATTTCGCCCCCCCCCCCCACACACACCGAGGCCGTTGTGATGATATCTGCTTTACACAGAGCTCATGAAATGGCGAAAGCATGCTTTTCTTTCTCATAATCATTGTCAAGCTTGGGGAAAATGTGGAGAAACAAGAATTAAATGAAATATATGAAATTAAATTTAAATCCACTGAAAATGATAAAAACTTATTGAAAAAATGTTAGAGACCGTCTGAAATAAACTTTTGTTTACATGCAGTTATGTCCTCAGATCCAGCTGGCACAAAAAAAGGCTTACCTAGGGTGGAATTTCATATTTGGGTGGCAAAATTGTTACAAAATATTTATATGTATCTGCATTATCTAAATTGGCTAAAATTGAAAAAAAAATGTACAAGAAATGCATGGTCAGTTGGTTTTTGCCTTTTTTCCTTGACCCAGCAAAGATGGACAGTGCTCACTCAAGTGTAACATTCTGTCAAAATTTTTACTTTCATTTGATAGATGAGACCCAAACCCAAGAATATATGTGAAAAATTATAGATTTTCTATGTTTTTCAATTCCCAGGACTTTTTCGAAGTGTAAACTTTTTTTGATACAGACTGTATAGGCGCCGCTTTTCCAACGGCGGTGACAACATCAAATCTTAACTAAAGGTTAAGTTTTTTAAATAACAGCACAACTTAGAAAGTATATAGACCTTGTTCATGAACCTTGGACATAAGAGTAATCAGTATTACTGAACATCCTCTGTGAGTTTCAGGTCACATGACCAAGATCAAAGGTCATTTAAGCCAAGGTCAATGAACTTTGGCCATATTATGGTTACATGTAATTGTTGATTTGCCATGATAACTCTGAAAGTGTGTGGATCTAGTTTGTAATACTTTTACATAAGAATAATCAAGTATCACTGGGGACAAGACTAATTTACCGTTCACAGCTGGGCGTTGTGGCGTGCGCCTGTAATCCAAGGTGTAGGGAAGTTACAAATTGATGCAGAGGTTCGAGGTTCGAGCCTGGTCACGTCTTTCGGATGGTGACGTTAAAGGTCGGTCCCAGACGTAAATAATCATATCTGATTGATACACGTCTGACAAAACTCAAATACACACACACACACTTAAATAGCCAATTAGCACTCGCTATTTCACGCCAGTCTGCCTACGTGCCCTTTGTTATATTCTTTTGTTGTGTTCGCTTCCATTTATTTAGGCGTCATACTCTGAAGAGTGCAAAATGAAAATCTTAAGTATAATGGCTCATTTTGGCGCTCTATTTAACTTTATACCAGATTCTGACTGAAGCATAATGATTTGAAAATTCAATATATAAAAATAAATGACTGTTGTCAATAAAAACAAAAATAGTCACTCATTAACAAGAATACATTTTCGCTCGAAGCATAATAATATTTTGTACAGACTATGAAATTATGTTTAAGAGCAACTTCGGGTCTTACATCCACTGACGCAATACTGGGCAATATCATCACCGTGTACCAACACGTCATAAATTCCTCTCAAAAGTTGTTCAGATTTGAAAGAAAATAGTCATGAAATGACTCCCCATCACCCTCAAATATTTATCAAAAAAATATGGAGGCCACAAGGCCCCCCCCCATGGACTATTTTGGAATTATCATGGTGCAGATTTTCTGACACTGTCATTGTGGTTTATTATCCTGCGACGATGCGACCCCTTTGTTCAACATCAGCAACAATCTTTTGGCAATCTCGCCGAAGAATTTGTTCTACCTGTAAACCAGAGTATTCCCCTTATTTGAACTCCAATATATGAAAAACTAGAAGAAATATTTCTTTAATAAACAGAATGTACCTAATTAGTGTCACAAATTTGGATCTAATTTGATGATTCCTTGTAGAATGATTTTATTGAGTTTTTATCCTCTTATTGTCACCTTTCACAATTGTGTGAGAGGAAGTGTGTTTCAATACAATTGTCAACTTTAATCCTCATTTTCTCCAGAGTAATATTTTATGATATTGAATGCTCTTCTCTTTCTAATGAGGGATTGGTTCACCCAATTAAAGCTGAGTCTCCTCTCTCAGTAGGAACAAGTACCTGACAATTCATTTCTGGCAATTTATATGGGTAGGTTTTGTCATGCCTGGTAACATACATGTGTAATATGTCAGTCTAGAATATCAAATGCAGAAATTGTCTACTCACTGAAGAGTTCTTGATAATTTCAGTCATTTTGGTAAAAAAATGAATAAAATTTAAAAGCAATCGACCAGGAATGATCAACAGTAGCAAAGTTATTGTGTTCATGTAAATATACGCTTCTTAACACCCTCCTTTATTCATTCATAGATGCATCAATGCCAGCATCACAGACCCAACCACTCACTCCTGACCTGGTTGAAAGATGTAGAAAGGAGCTTCAATCCCATTACAGAAGATATTTCTGTAAGATAAGAGCTGATAGTCTTAATCCACGTTCCCTTGCGCCGTGTGAAGACATATATACACACCTTGTTTTGGAAGAAGAAGATTATCGCAATAAGAAGCGATCACTTGAATATAAGGACCTCTTCAAACTTGAAATTAATGGAGAGTTTCCAAATCGGATCATCATTCAGGGAGAAGCAGGGGCTGGAAAGACGACACTCTGCGCAAAGATTGCATGGGACTGGATAAACGATAGTCCCGATGTTCCCAAGTTTGTATGGGTACTTGTAATCCCTCTTCGTGAAGTCAAGCGATATACAATTGGTCAGATAGTCAAGTCTTACCTCTCAAAGGACAACCCAGCAAGAGCCTGTCAGATCACCGAGTACATCCGTTCAAATCCAGAAAAGGTATTCATTGCCTGTGATGGATTAGATGAGTTTAGTGGCAAGGTTGTACAGCACTCTGAAACCAAACAAGAATTAGCAGGTGCTCAGCCAGAGTCTAATGATCAACCAGATTCAAGCCCAAAATCAAAGCGACAAAAGTTAATGGGGCATATGTCCTCAGGTACACCAACTGCCCCATTGATGCCAAGAGACAGCATCTCAGATGCAAGTGAAAGCACTACTGAAGAAGATGATATCTCTCTAGTACATATCCTTCGTTCAGATGAACTTAGCAATTGCCCAGTGATGGTGACCAGTCGTCCATGGAAGGCCAATGAGATAAAGTGGGATCTCAATCTAATGAAGCTGTATGCTTTCATTCTTGTGGAAGGCTTTAGTGAGGAGAATGTGGAGGTTTATATTCACAAGTACTTTAAAGACAATACAGTCACAGCAGATCAGCTTATTCAAATGATCAAAGAGAATGATATCATATTAGAGTATATGGCACCCTATCCTATCTATATATCTATGCTCTGTCTTATGTGGAGAGGACTTGATGACAAAAAGAAAGAATTGTTTAAAACCATTCGAACATTCTCTCAATTATTTCATGAGATGTTTGAATTCTTAAACGTGCATTATGTCCAAAAACAGATCAAAGATCTAAGAAGTCTATCATTTAATACCCATCGCTGTAAAATTAAAAAACTCATGGAACCCATTGCCAAATTGGCATTTACTGGACTGCTATCGAACAACCTTATTTTCAATGAAGAAGATCTTGAAGAGTACTCAGACTCTGTGGAAACAGCATGCAAAGTAGGAGTGTTGTCACAGGAGAATAAGCTCTCATCCATTCATGATAAGAGCAGACCGTTCCTGCAGTCAACATTCTTCTTTCCTCATAAACTATTCCAGGAGTACATGGCTGCAGTCTATCTTGCTTCTCTCTATGATTCAGATCGCAATGAATTTAAGAGGCTGATTGAGGAAGTAGTGATCCCTAGGAAGGAAGAGTTTAGGTATCTCCTGTACTTCACTGTGTCTCAGGACAAAAAGATTGCCAAGTATATCACAAAATGTCTGTTACAACAGTACACCCAAAGCCAAGTAAAGACGGAGATGAATTTCTTGGTTGATGTAGCTTTTGAGAGTCAGGATGAAGATACCAACGCCATGCTTCGGAATTCAGTATCATCTCTGTCCATTGATGTTACAGACACACACACTATAGCTGGTTATGCATCCACTGGGATATATTCAAAGGCGGTAAGTTGGATACAAAGGAAAAGTACCCTGATATCATGCATGTTTCCATTTTTTCAATACAGTAGCACTCCTTCAGGAGTGTAGCTGAAAGTTATCAGAAAGATCTTATTAGTCTTGAAATGGACTTACATAAAAACAAAAATCCTAAAACATTCAAACATCCATCTTTCAGTTTGTTTTACATTTATTGATATCAGTAATACATATGAAGATATTGGAATCTTGAATGGGACTGAAATATTGTCCATCTTAGCATGTTATATTATTATTATACTGGGTGATTTCAATAAAAACTTAACATCTCGAATCCCCAATTACATGTTGTTACAAGGGTTGCATTAAATTCAAATTCAAATAATTTACATTATAATTGTTCATCTTTTAAACACTGTTTATTATCAGTTCTCAATTTAACTGTATTGACAAGGGATGTACAAATATGTTTACTAACTCATGTAGGATTATGGCATCATAAAAATCTGGATTCATTCATTGTAGTCATGCCTTACTTTGGTGCAAATCAAAATTTACATCACTGCAAAGAATTATCTTCATGTGAAGACATACCACATAAATGTGCTATCAAATTATTTGTAGGAAGATACTCTTTCCAGCCGTATATAATGATTATGCCTCCATGCACGGCCGTACGCAGGAGGGTGGCAGTTCCCCCCCCCCCCAAATTTTTTTTGAAAACTTACATTTTTTACTGAAAATGTTCACAAAATTCACCAAAAGTACGCACAAAATCCTTCAATTTCACTTGACTAAATGTAAAACGCCCCAATGCAAGCTTGGTCGTTTTACTCCCTAGGTTTTCATTTTTGTCTCACCTGCGAAGCAAAGTGAGACTATAGGCGCCGCTTTTGCGACGGCGGCGGCGGTGGCGGCGTCAACATCAAATCTTAACCTGAGGTTAAGTTTTTGAAATGGCGTCATAACTTAGAAAGTATATGGACCTAGTTAATAAACTTGGCCATAAGGTTAATCAAGTATTACTGAACATCCTATTAGAGTTTCATGTCACATGACCAAGGTCAAAGGTCATTTAGGGTCAATGAACTTAGACCATGTTGGAGGATTCAACATCGAAATCTTAACCTGAGGTTAAGTTTTTGAAATGTCATCATAACTTAGAAAATATATGGACCTAGTTCATGAAACTTGGACATAAGGTTGATCAAGTATCACTGAACATCCTACATGAGTTTCACGTCACATGACCAAGGTCAAAGGTCATTTAGGGTCAATGAACTTTGGCCGAATTGGGGATATCTGTTGAATTCCCATCATAACTTTGAAAGTTTATGGATCTGATTCATGAAACTTAGACATAATAGTAATCAAGCATCACTGAAAATTTTGTGCAAGTTTCAGGTCTCATGATTAAGGTCAAAGGTCATTTAGGGTCAATGATCTTTGGCCGAATCGGGGTATCTGTTGAATTACCATCACAACTTTGAAAGTTTATTGGTCTAGTTCGTTAAACTTGGACATTAGAGTAATCAAGTATCACTGAACATCCTGTGCGCGTTTCAGGTCACATGACCAAGGTCAAAGGTCAATGAACTTTGGCCGAATTGGGTGTATCTGTTGAATTACCATCATAACTTTGAAAGTTTATGGATCTGATTCATGAAACTTGTACATAAGAGTAATCAAGTATCACTGAACATCCTGTTCGAGTTTCAGGTCACATGATCAAGGTCAAAGGTCATTTAGGGTCAATGAACTTTGGCCGAATGGGGGTATCTGTTGAATTACCATCATAACTTTGAAAGTTTATTGGTCTAGTTCGTTAAACTTGAACATTAGAGTAATCAAGTATCACTGAACATCCTGTGCGCGTTTCAGGTCACATGACCAAGGTCAAAGGTCAATGAACTTTGGCCGAACTGGGTGTATCTGTTGAATAACCATCATATCTCTGTTAGTTTATTGGTCTAGTTCATAAAAAGTGGACATAAGAGTAACCATGTATCACTGAACATCTTGTGCGAGTTAGAGTAGTATTCAAAGTCAGCACTGCTGCTATATTGAACTGCGTGATGCAGGTGAGACGGCCAGAGGCATTCCACTTGTTTTTGTTTTAAGTTTATGCTTGCTGCCCCCAGGGCGTCAAATTATTTTTTCTTCCTCAGGAGCAAGTTTTGAAGCTCAAAGTTTTCTCAATCAGCTGGTAAAAAACAACCACTTGTGGTTGATTTTTCATAATCAACATTATTCTGAAATGTCTACATTTTTGCGCATTGTGAAGAAAGATACAACATGAGTTACATATTCACATGGTTGTACTGTTACAAAGTCACCCCAATAATACTTGATAACTTATGTATAGACTTTCAGTACTCACTTTGGCTTTGTACTGTTACAGGTAGTGCATATAATTGAGCATCTAAATGGATGAAAGATCCATTCCCAATCAGAAACTATTAGTTTAATGATGGAGTTGGGTCGTTTAGACCTAGAGGTACAATACACCTTTCCAGCCTGGACGTTAGGACTTCTTACTGATACAAACTTACAGTATTTATTCTGTACTGCTTTATGCTTAAATAGACCTTGCAATTTTGTACAGTTGTAATCGTATATATTGTGTACTGCTTGCTAATGCTTATCTCTAACATCATACAACTTCTGTGTTGTTACAACTTACAGACTAAGAATACTTATTTTGCACTGGTAGAGTTTACATGGTCCTTAGGAACTTACAGTGCGTGTTATATCATGTAGGCGGTAACTAGCACATCAGGCCTGCTAACACATCATGGGGAACTTTGGATGTTGAGTCTGGATGTGATCAACAGCTTCTGATACTCTATAAAGTTTCACAGGGTGAGACCTGACAAAGTGCCAGCTTTTTCCGAAGTGTCTATCCAAGGCTTTTCTCACAACATCAAAGCAATGCACTTCTGGCCCATTCCAAGCCACAAAAACTGCTTCATTGACTGTTTCTGGGTACATTTGACTGTCAGGTCGGTTGTGGTTCTCCAGCTTACTCCCGTTGCTTCCACCACCGATTCTACTGCTCCCTTGACACAAGCACATAAAATGCAGTGTATGAAGTTAGGAATGCCATCATACAAGGTTGAATCCTTGCAAAACTTGTGGATGATCCCTTTGTCTAATAACTGAGACGTTTTGCTCTTGATAATGGGATATACATGTAGCCTATGCATGAAAACTTTTGCCTGTTTAATGATTGTCCTCTCATCTACTTCCAAACTGACTAATGCACTGCAAGAATCCCAAATGTTTCTTTGGTCGAGAATTCTTGTAACAAACAACTCTTCTCCATATTTGTTAGCAAGTTTAACAAGATCCATGTAGCTGGTTAGATTACGGACATTGTTGGTGAGCTCTTGTTCTTCTTCATCACTAAGCAGCCTCTTTTCCAGGTTTGAAACAAGTGTTTCGAGGAAGTCTTGCAGATCTCTACTAGAATTGGTTAAACCGGGCAAGGCATTCTCCTTGTTATGACTGACATTTCTTGTCACATGTCTCACCTTTGGCTGTGCATTTATAGGTGTGCCTCATTCTTTAGAAGTTTTGGCCACATGTTGCTCAAGATTGGCCACTTATCTGCTGGTGGTGAATCTGAAGATTTCATTTTCATTTTAGTCAGATGATCAATGGTCTTCTTAACCGAATCCATTTTCTCCCACAGAAAGCTGTTCACCTTTTGCAAGCTGTTTGAGAGTTTCCCCAGATCTTCATATATATCGACGATCCCAGCCAGGTCAGCCATAGTTTTCAGTGATAAGATTCTATTCAGCAACGACTGAGCTGCAGCTGCATCATCTTTGTTTCCTTCTGCGCTGCACGCTTCCCTAGAGCAATGATAATGGGCTTCAGATCTAAGACAAATGCCTTGAATACCCTTGCAGAGTAAGATGCAAACCGTGTTGTGCTGAATGTGTCTAATTTATAAAATATTTCATTTGGACACTCCTCCATGGCTTCCAGAAGTCTTTCAAATTTCTTTCCAAATCTGACATCAGAAAGAACATCGGATATGATCTTTATAGCTTTCTCCACAAATTCATGGTAGCACTGGGTTTTGTCTCCACTTTTGATACCTGCACATCGGGCATCCTTCTCTGCTAGCTGCATTCGATGAGCCAAGTCGTGAGTGAAATGTGCTTTTTGTAGCTTCAGTGAGTTTGACAGATGATCTGGTACGCTATTATGAAAATACTGGCCATCAAACCCTCCTGCAACAAGCTGATCTGTTACTTGTTCTGTATCCAGAAACTTGTGTAAGACATTCTCTATTGCTTTAGCAGTTTCTACTCCAGAGTGTTCCTTGACAATGTCATTTGAAAGGTACGACTGAATAATATCATCAGCATCAGGAAAGACTGTCACTGGTCCTGTTATTTGTCCAGTGCGTTTTTTCATTGTAGCCTTGTCTGCTAGGATGCCACATGGTGGTGACTACGGTGGTGACTATGGACTATGGGTGACGTCAGTAAGGAAAATGAACTATATCACGACAGACGTTTATCGTAGTAAAACTATTCTTGTTCTCCTTGTGTACACTCTCAATACAACAATCTTAAGTAAGGGATATAATATCGGATATATATATCAGAATCTCAAGTATCAATTAATAGATAAATAACATTGTTTTGCGCCTATACTCAATTTCCTCACTCAGACCTGTCCTCACCTCACTGGCACTGTGCAAGTGCAAGGTAAAATATGTATAAAAAATCCAGATTAAGTGTGCTCAGTATTACTGAATTACTCTGCTACGTTTTGCAAGCTAGTCTAGATGTAACTAAATGAATAAAAATATGGCACTTTTTTCTAAGTTTTCTCTTTTCTTCTTTTTTCCTCCTCCTCCTCTTCCCCTTTCTTGCCTTCCTCTTTTCTTTCTTTTCCTCTTCCTCTCCTTTTTCCTCTTCTTTTTTTCTTCTCCTTTTTCCCATTTTTATTTTTTCTCATGAAGGCACAATTTCCTCAATTTCTTCTGTTGCTTCCTGGGAGCGGTGCTCCCCGCTCCCGCACAATTTGACATCCTGGCTGCCCCCCCCCCCCACCTAGTGAAAAATCTCTGCATTCGGCCATGTGTTTATGACATATTTTTACCTTAAATTTGAGGTTTCAAGTTTTTCATCTATTCACATGGTATATTCTTTGAAATGTTCTTTGCCTGTTTGAAAACAAGCTTTTCAATACTTAGGCATTGATAGTTTGTAAACATTGTGTATAAGGGTGGTCCTTTTCAGCCCATTCCAAGTTTGCATACATGCAGCACTGCTACCATTTCTTATATTCTGCACTGCCTAGCGTATCGACCCCTTTGATCATTCTCCAAGATCTAACCAAGCTCACCAAATCATAACATCGCGCATGTTCGGAAGGGCAAAAACAGTATTTGACAGTAACAATTCATTTCAAGTTTGATAAAGGAATATGCACAATGATAGAGACAACAAGTTTTGCATGTTTAATTGATGCTCGATTCTCTTTCTAACTATATTGCATTATTGATGTCATTCATTTTTATTAACTTATACTTGGGCCAAAGTTAATTCACGGGACCTGTTTGAATGAAAAAATAAAAATATTTCCACAAGTAATGTTTGCTTTTGCAAAGTATGATACACTCGTGGTTTGCCCTTCTATCAAGTTGATGCAATGATCATGAAAATAAAAACAAAAAAACTTCATTTTTGATGGTTTTTACCCTTCTGATCATGACCAGGTTAAATAATGAGTCCTGATAGATCACATAAATTTCCCTGCTCAGATCCTGGATGGTTAAATGAGTGTTATCATGCTAATGCAGAAATACAGCAGTCTTGCAAACTTGGAATGGGCTGAAATGCACCACTTTTATGTAACAGGGTGTGTATTCAAAACCACTGAAGTGAGACCAGTGAAATTTTCATAAATGTTAGATTATGAAATAAACTTTCTACTCTTTCTACATTTGATTGAGAATACTACCACATTTTAAAATAAAATCAGCCCTTTTTCAGAGGGACATTTTTTGGGAGATGCGCCGTATAGTTATATTTTTCCTATTTTTGTCTAGCCTGCATAGCAGAGGGAGACTATAGCCATGTTCTTTGTACTTGAGGCGCTGCTTTTCCGACAGCGGTGACGTCGTCAACATTGAAATCTTAACCAATGTTAGGTTTTTGAAATATCATAACTAAAAAAAAGTATATGGACCTAATACATGAAACATCCACATAAGGGTAATCGAGTATTACTGCATACATTGCCTGAGTTTCAGGTCACATGACCAAGGTCAAAGGTCATTAAGGGTCAATAAACTTAGACCATGTTGGGGGAATCCGGGGGGGGGGGGCCACTTCCATTCACGAGTGGATACCATGCGCGACCATAGGGTCTCAAAAAGCACCCTAAACACGTATTTTCTATATTCTCAAAATGCACCCCTTAACTCTTTCTAATTTGATGGCTTTATTTACTTTTTTAAAGGAATGGATCATCCTGAAAAATGGCAAGTTATAGAGGCATGTCATTTTCGCTCATTTTGTGTGCAATCTCTATGGGAAATGACTTTTTCTCAAAACTGGATTTTACATTCCTCTATTTCGCGAGCCATATCTCAAATTTATATTTGTCGGTTTTCTCTGAGCTTGGAGAACGTTGTAGCTGAGATCGTAAGCTATCGCAAGTGTGGTCTTCGTTTTCCGATCAGATGCCGGGATCATGCCCGTATTTCACTTGCAAAATTGGATTTGAGATCCTCTTAATTTGCTTGTGTAGAAAGTCTATGGGATACAGTGCAGCTCAATGGGTAAGGCATCAGACTTGCATCCTTGGGGTCCACGGTTCGAACCCAAAAGTAAACATCAATTTTTTTTTCTTTTCAACATTTCGCAAGTGTTCCTTAATCACCATTACAAGGTATATTAGTTCAAATATCGCACAATAAGGAAGGTTAAAATCGTTTTTAATAGGCCTATAACATGTACAATGTGTATCGCCTACACCTACATGTATTTCACATTTTCTCATTTCCCTCTTTTCAAGAGTATTCAACATGTTCTTTTCGTAATAAAAGTTTAGTTTTCAATATGAGCATCGTATTGATCTCAATAAACATGGTGATTGTATTCATGATCATGAAAATCAGAGACAGATCTCCTAATTCGTCCTCATGACGAATTAAAATTCTAGTTTAAAACTTAAAATTGCTATTGGAAATGAAATATTATTTTTCATTTTGAATGAAAACAATAGAACAAAAGAACCCAATGACAATCAATTCATAAAAACAAGAGAGAGACATGAGAGCATTGTCTGCTGAGTATCTTTAATAGGCCTACTATCAACTTGATTCTAACAATGTTTTAATTTGTCATTCATATTTAACAGATCGTGCTTATATTTGAGTACAAGTCTTTGAAATTATTTTTTTCATTTGAGATGAATACAGGATAGACATATTGAAATAGGCTTCTTTAACTCCACACAAAAATTGTAGATACCACTTTACTATTTACATTTATACTCTTGCAGAATACACAATTTTAAACTATTCAATGGGGCAATCTCAATATCACATAATGCAATCCAATAGGAAATATAATTGTGATGTATGGCTTTACAATGTACTTTCAGATCAATATGAGAGTTGGTGTTTTGGGATTTCCTAGCTATGGACCAGGTATATCAAATGAGGTTGCATTGATGATATGCTCAGCACCATCACTAAGGGATGGTAGACTGGATGCAATCTTTCACCCTACCTTGTATGAAACTCTTGCCAGAGAAGGAAGGAAAGCCACAGTAAGTAGAATTCATCTTAAAGAATAAGATGGTCATGTTGATGTTAGAATTTATAAGGAGGAAGAAGATGATGAGTGATGATAGTAATAATGAGAATGACAGTGCTAAAACAATACTGATAGTAATTTATAATTCTAGATTATGTAACACTGACTGTAATTGTAATCCTGATATAATGCTGATGACTTTTAATGAATATGATTGCAATTTAAGTTGCCTGCATAATAATGATTTATAATGCAAGTTTTGTGTAGTGACATTCCTAGATACATGTAAGACAAATAAAATGATTAAACAACCAGTTTGAAAAAAACATAACAATTTTTAAAATTATTCATTTTTTAGAAATGACCTGATAGTGATCTGTAATTTTATTTTATGTGTCAATGTAATCCTGATATAATGCTGATGACTTTATATGATTGCATCTACTAGAGCCTTAAATGGATAGCGGCCCTTCAACGGCGCCGTTGATCTCCGACCTTAGTGGAGGAAGAATACAAGAGAGAGATTGCAATTTAAAGGTCAAGTCCACCTCAGAAAAATGTTGATTAGAATCAATAGAGAAAAATCAGACAAGTACTATGCTGAAAATTTCATCAAAATCGGATGTAAAATAAGAAAGTTATGACATTTCAAAGTTTTAATTTTTACAAAATATTATATGAACGAGCCAGTTACATCCAAATGAGAGAGTCGATGATGTCACTCACTCACTATTTCTTTTGTTTTTTATTGTTTGAATTATACAATTTTTCCATTTTTACTAATTTGACGATAAGGACCTCCTTGCCTGAAGCACAAAATGTTAAAATAATGAAATTCCACATGTTCAGGGAGGAATGAAACTTCATTTCATATTCAATGATGAGAAAATAAAATACAAAAGAAATAGTGAGTGAGTGATGTCATCAGTTCCTCATTTGCATACAGACCGAAATGTGCATATAACTGTTTTGTGAAATGAAGCGAAACTTTTGAATGCCATAACTTTCTTATTTTACATCCGATTTTTAATGAAATTGTCAGTGTTATTCTTGTAGAATTTTTCTCTTTTTATTCAAATCAAGCTTTGTTGGGGTGGACTTGTCCTGGTGTTTTTATGCTTCCCTTGCGAGGACAGAATCAGCGATTTCAAACGTTGATTCAAAACGCCGATCGTAAACGTGGTTCTGGGAGTGCTGTTTATGCTTCACTTTTCAGAGCAAATCATGATCTCCAGCTGGCTTTCCATCGTAAAGCGAGGTCATATTGGGCGCGCCTTTTTTCGAAAGTTTTTTTTTCCCGATTGTTGTTATTACGTAGAGATAACATGGAGCAATACGACTGTATTTGCCCGTGGATTTTCATCTCACCGGAAGCATGTACCAAATGACGTCATTTAAACACCTTTACGATCGTGGTTTTGTTTATGCTTCCCCAGAAAGCCTGATTTTGGTCGAACGACGTTTACAAATGCACTTTTTTGTGAGTTTATGATCGGTGTTTTGAAACAGCGTTTAAATGAAAGTAAGCATGGACGCAACCGTGTTTTGGACTAATCACGTTTGGAAACGCTGATTCTGGCCTGAAAAGTTGCCTACATTATAGTGATTTATTATGCCAGTCTTGTACAGTGACATTCCTAGATACATGTAAGACAAATTAATGATTAAACAACCAGTTTGGAAAAAAAACATGACATTTAAAAAAAAAAAAAAATCACCTTTTATTGATAAATAATGGAAACAATAACGATAAGTCCAGGTTATCTGTTTTAGACAAACAGTATACAGGGCAACATAAAATGAATATAAATGTACATGATAATGCAAGCGATAATATGCACATGGATTATAACGAGTCAATTCAATTCATAACAAATTTCATAGTGAAGTAATGAGAAGGGGGAGGAGGAGAAGCTAATACGTGGTTTAACTTATTTTGTTCTGATTTTTGTTACATTAATTCATAATTGTACTATATAGTATAAACATATATTGGTATGACAAAAATATATAAATTATGCAAATACAAGTATATGAAAAAAAGAATGGTTGGAATTGAGTATTCATATCTTAAAGAAGAAACTTGGGGGTAAATGGGAGCTTGAAAAGAGATCAAGATAGGGAGAATTAGGAACAATGACAGATGGGAAGAAAGGTTATTGAACATAGTAAGATAGGAAAAAGGAAAAATGTTGAAGGGAATAAAGATAAAGAAGAGAAAGAGAGACAAAGGGAGAAAGAGAGGGGAGAGGGAAAGAGAAGGGAAAAGAAATCAGTCCTTATGCGGTAATAATCTTAACAGCGTAATAATGCCAGGAATATTATCAATCTATTATTTCTAAAAGAAAGCTAAATAAACAAAGCAAATGTAGCATATAATCACATTGATGGTTTGTGATGGAGCTTTGCTTGGACCAGACATATCAAATGAGGTACAGTGTAGTAGTACTAATGTGATTAGCACCAATCTCTAAATACTGTTTATAAAAAACTGGGGCCAATCTTTCAACCTAGCTGCTTTCATGAGGCTCTTGGTAAAAAGAGATTACAACGGATAGTTGAGATGGACAAAGATATTGTACATTAAGGCAAAGTAATGTAGCGGTTCTGACCTTCGCCTTGTAATCAGAGGGTCATGTGTTCGAATACCACCATGGCCTAGCCGCTGCGTCCTTTGGCAAGGCGTCAATCCACAATTTCCCACTCTCCACCCAGGCATTAAATGGGTACCCAGTAGGATGTGAAAGCCTATAAATAGTATGCCTAGCAATTGAGTCTTAGAACTCTTGTTGGAGTGCTTTCCAGGGAGTGGAGAAGGTGCATGCATTGTATGTGGGCATGCAAGGATCCGTTGACCGGGGTAATAATATTTCTGTAAAGCTCTTAGTGACATTGTTCCGTTGTGTTAAGCGTTGTATAAATGCAAAATATTATTATCAAATATGTATTATAACAAACTAGGTTGTTTTAAATACCACACAAAAAATGTGAATTAATATCCTTGATATTTTTTGTTTTACATGTACTGCACAGGTTTAGTGTCCAGCTAATTCTGTTATGAAGTTCTGGTTATAATCGCTACACAGGTTTACATAGTTATGGCAGGCCTATATATTAAGTAACTGACTAATACCGAATCATGATTCTTTTCATACATCTTTGATAAATACTGATGTATGTACAAGGAAGAACACAACAAATATCATGTTTAAAGGGGAAGTTCACCCTGACAAAAAGTTGAATAAAATAACAGAAAATATAAAAAAAATATTGTAAGGTTCAAGAAAAATCCAACATAATGAATAAATGAAGTTATTATTAAATATTTGATTGATGTTATATGCTAGTAAATTCTTTTCATATCGTTTGGTGAAAATAAATCATCACAAACCGTTAAGATTTGAAATTTATACATTTTATATTATGTATTATTTTGGGCAGCTGACCTTTTTATAACGTTACCAATATGGAAAAATGTAATCGTATAGGGATAAATACATTTAAGAACAAATTTTTGTACTACAAGTATGTAGACAATATTATCTGAGATTGCGTATAAATAAAGGAGACTAAATGAATTTTTTTTTAAAAATCTGGTTCTAATGCACAGGTATGCTGTCATTTAAAATGTGTTATACTTTCAAGTGTTTTGACGCAAAAACATCTAATTGACGCAAAAACATGGAATTGTTTTTAACTTTATAAAATCCATATTCCTAGACATCTTTCAATTAATAATACTTTATAATCATGGAAGTTAAAAAGGGAAATATTAGCTTTAAAAGTTACATGTAGGAGAGAAAGTAGATCATTGAATTTGTGCATGTTGTATTTGTATGAGAGTGATATTGAATGACAATGTCCATGATACATGTGTGTATTACAATATAGGGAATATACATAGAGTGAAGGTAATGAAAAATGACCAGGTGGGTTGGATTGAGATGGTTTGCAGGGTGAAGGCTTCTGAAAATGGAATACATCTATGTAGACATGCAGTAGCACCACATGTTGTAATTGAAAGAATGTTTGAAATTATTTTAGTTCTTTGCATTGAAAAGTAATTATAGGTCACATCAATTACAGGCTTTTGTAAAATTGTAAAAAATCCAAATTTGTTTTGAGAATAATAATAATTGGCATATATAGCGCTTTATCAATCTACGACTTCTCAAAGTGCTTCACAATTATTATTACCCATTCACTTAATTAATCTTTAAGCAGCCTGTTTTTATAGGTGCACACCTGCTAAACCAACCACAATGATGGTTGTTTCCTACAGGTACTCAATCAATTAGTACCTGGGTAAGAGTGGCAAAGTGTTGATTTATGCCTTGCCAAAGGACGCTAGGCTATGGTTGGATTCGAAAGCATGACCCTCTGATTACAAGGTGAGAGTCAGAACCGCTATACCACTGCGCTTCCACAAGAATAAGGCAGTTTATATTATATAATGCCAACAGTACATAACCAAGATAATTGATTTTGAAAAATTTTATTCTTTCAATATTCAGAGGTTTTAGTATTAGACATGCACTTAAAGGTAAATGCTAGTTTTGGTAACTATATCAAAATGAGTTCGTACAGAATCCAATGAAATGACCACCAAAGTGTCTGTTTGTATAAATAAAACGCATGTGCCAAAGAATTCTGGAAGAAATTGTGTAATTGCTGAGAAATCAGCAAATAAGCACAGGAATCGGGTAGGGCGTCGGGCCCGACGCCCTAAGCAATAATTATACATTGTCCCACGTGCGCTTATCTGTGTTGGGGATCTTCGGTGTGAACATTTTTCAGCGTAGATTTCAAGGTTTCACAAAGTTCAGTTAATGTAACTGTACCAGATCTAGATCCTCGATGATATACTGACAATTAAGCCTTGTTTTACAGACTTTCTTATGAAATCAGTGTTTACTGCAACTACTGGAATTTCTCTTTAAACAGAAAAGCTACATGTATATAATGAAAATAAAGTGTTTGGATATGGTTGATGTAGAAACATGGGGGTCATTCCATGTCAAATCACCCAATGGGTTTAACCCGACCATTTTTTTTATTTTGATAAAAATTGGTATACTTGTTTAGTGTGATCCCACAGTACCAAATTTCAAATTTTAGGTCAATCGGGTCAGGGGTTCACGAGATCCACAAGGTCAATTTCAAGGTCAAAACTTCGGTCAAAAGGTCAAAGTCAAAGGTCAAAGGTCAAAGTATGTCAACATGTTCCAATCTTAAAAGTGATTGCAGATTTGGAATCCCTATTTAATTCCCTTTCCAACAATACCCATTATGTGAAGATTGGCCCAGTGGTTTATGAGATACAAGCGTTCAAATGTAGGCGGCCACACCCTTTTTTGCCGAAAATCTCAAAATTCGACGGGCCGTATTTCGCGAACCCCTGACCCGATTGACCTAAAATTTGAAATTTGGTACTGTGGGATCAACTAAACCAGTATACCAATTTTTATCAAAATAAAAAATGGTCGGGTTAAAATTTTAATTTTTTTTGAGTGATTTGACATGGAATGACCCAAGGAATCTTTTTAAATTTATCCATATGTGATTCTTCCTAGTCATCTCTAAATATGATAATACACATGTAAGATATAAAGAGAAATATCAGCTTCAAAAAGGTGGGAGAGAATGTAGATCATTGAATATCAGAGATGCATGTGGTATGTGTATGAGAGTGATATTGACCATGATACATACATTGTATACAGTACAGTGTGAGCTACATTGAGTGTATACATGAAACATAATAATAGGATGAAATGAACAATGACCAGGTGGTTTAGATTGAGATGGTATGCAGGGTAAAAGGTTACTGAAAATAGAATACAAATATGAAGTAACAAACATATCACAGAGTATCTGAGATTATTATGGTCTTCACATGTATCATCTTTAAATGAATCATTTTCATGATATCTCAGATATTGTTGAAAGTGATGTTATAATGTAGAATAAGGGTACAGAGATAACCTGTAATAATTCCTTCTTTCACGATTCATAGGTATTAAAATGTATAGTCTTAAACAAAATACACCTCAACAGAAAACTGAAGCCTAAAACAATTATGACTGCTAAAATGTTGTGATGCAAACATTAGCCTTAACACATTTTTGAACCAGTTTTACTTGAAGCATTACAGCATGATCATACCATCTGATATGTAGATGTATGTTTAATGATCAATGTTTGTACACATGTAGTTCCATACTCTTGAGATTTGGAATGATGAGCCTCTATCATCAGCCTCTTCACATCACCTAGTAGGAGCTTTATGCTCCCTACCTAACCTGACTAACCTGACACTGAGAGGAGTTTGTGACCAGGTGGAGTTCTATTCCCATCTGAATGAGAAGGCTTCAACCTTGAAGGTATGTCTGCCTCTACTTTATTCTCACATCATGTTTGGAAACTTGGTATAGTCAAAAAGGTGTTTATCTAATTTTATTGTGTTAAATACATTAAACAACATATTTCATGCTACTTCGAAATATTGTTTGAGAGTGTTTATAAATAAAGGAGTCTAAATGAAATTTCTTTTTCAAATTTGGTTCTAATGCACAGGTATGCTGTAATTGACAAATTTGTCATATCTTCAAGTGTTTGGTTATGATTGATGTTGAAACATGGAATCCTTTTTAACTTTATCCATATGTGATTCTTCCTAGTCATCTCTTATGATAATACACATAGAAGATATAAAGAGAAATATCAGCTTCAAAAAGGTGGGAGAGAAAGTAGATCATTGAATATCAGAGGTGCATGTGATATGTGTATGAGAGTGATATTGACCATGATACATACAATGTATACAGTACAGTGAGAGCTACATTGAGTGTATACATGGAACATAATAATAGGATGATGTTACGATACTGCAACAAATAACAAAGAAGATTTTGAAATACAAAGTTTAAATTTTCCTTTTTTTTATTACAGGAAATAATTATACATAAATAAAACAAATAATGATCTTACATAAATCTCTTGAAGTGTCTGATGTACAATCCAGGGTTATAGTTCACTGTTATAGTCCAATATATATTCCAGGTAGGCTGGGAAGATTCCTTATTGATGATGGCGATGATGAAACTGATGTTGAAGTCCGATGAATAATAAAAGTCACTGTAACGAGTTGAAATGTCCGTGAAGACGATGTTGATGATGATTAACAGTCAATTTCAGCAATCCATGGGTTGAAGCGTGTTCATTGAACAGGTTGATGATGTTGATGATCTCGATGAGAACTGATAATTTCTCTCTCAAAATAACTGCAAACAGTTCATTGATGGTGTGCAAATAATTCCACACAATATAGATATTCCAGGTGGAAATGAACTGATATGATCTGGTGAAGTGATCTCATATGATGTGATGTGATCTCCTGCTCTCATATGATGTGATGTGATCTCCTGCTCTCATATGATGTGATGATCATCTTGAAAAATCTGCAGCTTTATACTAATTACAAGTGTTCTAGATCATTCTCAAATTTCAACTAATCTACAAGCTTCTAGAATTCACTCTTCTGGAAGCTTCTTTCTTTCTAAAACATTCTTGAATGACCTCATGTGTAAACAAAATACCTAAGCCTATTCATTTCCACTACCAATACAATTCTATTGTTTGGCTTTTCCCTATTCAACAATAAAACTCCTTGGCCTTTAAATAGGCAAGGCCTGCATAATAAAAAGACATTCTGGAAAGTTCTTTACAAACATGCTGTGGAATGTACTTGATCATTCTAGGCTATTCTTAAAGAGGAAATAACTAATAGATTAATGTAACTGTTTTCACAATTCTTCTACAATTATTCTTATATATAACAATGAAATGAACAATGACCAGGTGGTTTAGATTGAGATGGTATGCAGGGTAAAAGGTTACTGAAAATAGAATACAAATATGAAGTAACAAACATATCACAGTGTATCTGAGATTATTGTCTTCATATGTATGATCTTTTAAATCAATCTGTTTCATGATATCTCAGAAATTGTTGAAAGTGATGTTATAATGTAGAATAAGTGTACAGAGTTTACCTGTAATAATTAATTCTTTCAAAATTCATCTATATTAAAATGTGTTGTCCTTTAACAAAATACACCTCAACAGAAAAGCTGTAAAACCTACACAGGTATGGATGCTAAAATATTATGTTGTGAAATACATCTATGAAATAAAATTAACCTTATCAACAAATTCTTGAACCATTTTAACTTTCAGCATTACAGCATGATCATACCATCTGATATGTAGATGTATGTTTAATGATCAATGTTTGTACACATGTAGGTCCATACTCTTGTGATTTGGAATGATAAGCCTCTATCATCAGCCTCTTCACGTCACCTTGTAGAAGCTGTATGCTCCCTACCTAACCTGACTAACCTGACACTGAGAGGAGTTTGTGACCAGGAGGAGTTCTATTCTCATCTGAATGAGAAGGCTTCAACCTTGAAGGTATGTCTGCCTCTATTTTATTCTCACACCATGTTTGAAAAACATGAAATAATGAAAACATGTCTATCTAATTTTATTTTGTTAAATACATTAAAGAACATATTTTTTTATACTATGTAGGGGTGTACAATAAAGGAGACTAGATGAGTAAATGTTTTGGAAATTTTGCTCTAATGCACAGGTATACTGTAACTGAAAAATTGTCATATCATCAAGTGTTTGGTTTTGATTGATGTAGAAATAAAGAATTGTTTACAACTTTGTCAGTCAGTCAGTTTTACAAGATATTTCTTCATTAAATAGGTATACATGGAAGATAAAAAGACAAATATCAGCTTTAACAAGTTGAGAGAGAAATTAGATCATTGAATATCAGAGGTGCATGTGGTATGTGTATGAGAGTGATATTGACCATGATACATACAATGTATACAGTACAGTGAGAGCTACATTGAGTGTATACATGGAACATAATAATAGGATGAAATGAACAATGACCAGGTGGTTTAGATTGAGATGGTATGCAGGGTAAAAGGTTACTGAAAATAAAATACAAATAGGAGTAACAAACATATCACAGAGTATCTGAGATTATTATGGACTTCACATGTATGATCTTAAATTGATCATTTTCACGAAATCTCAGAAATTGTTGAAAGTGATGCTACATGTATAATGTAGAATAAGGGTACAGATATACATGTAATAATTCCTTCTTTCAAGATTCATATACTTATAAAATGATTTAGTTCTCAAACATAATAAACTTCAACAGAAAGCTGTAAAGCCTATTCCAGGTATGGATGCAAAAATATTATGTTGTGAAATACATCTCAGAGATGCCAACCCTCCCGATTTCATCGGGAGGCTCCCGAAAATTCATCCCAACTCCCGCCCTTACGATTACCATCCTTATCCTCCCGAAATTACGATTTTTTTGCATTGATCAAATTGGATTGGAAGTACATGTATCGTCTGCTAACTTTAGCATGTATTAACTCCATTACGTTCGCTGCTACTTAATTCTGTGTGAAAGGTAGACAAATAAGGAGCAGCGAAAAGCTGGTGCATGTGATATGCCCAACGGGAATCCACTGTGCACCAGGCCGGTAGGCCCGGCTAGCTTCGTGAGCCGTGTGCGCTCGCGGCCGCTGGATTTGTCGAGTCGTGCGGTGGAATATCAGTGTGTGATTTCGGCGTGTTGATGGGTTGATATTGACACAAAATGGCGGAAAATCAACAAAAGAAGACCAAGAAATTGCCTCAGAAGTATAAGACTGAATACAGTCTCTAGTACCCGTGTATTCGGAAGTCGGAAAGAGGAATTTACCATGCATTTTGCACAGTTTGCAGCGTGGACATTTCAGTTGAGCACGGAGGTCGTGATGCCATTCGGAAGCACTTTGGGAGCAAACGGCATACCGTAAGTGCACTAGTATTCAACCCGGCATAATTCAAAGATTTTGACATATTTCCAAAAATATTTAGAAATATGGAAACTATCTTAATTTCATACCTTTGTTATTTCCAGGGTAATCTGTTGTCGGTATTTTATTTATCAATCTGTCGACTGTATGCGCGTAGGATCGAATTATGCGCCGATGGCCTTTTGCACTGAATTGCACTAGTATTCAACCTAGTGAGGATAGATAGCAAATCTCAGAAGGGTTTATATTGGTAAATTAGATCTAGATCTATGTAAGTCTCTGGCTTTGATTAATTCCCTGTTTGGTCTCATCTCAAATGGGCTAGTCCATAGTCGGATGGGACAAGGGCAGATTGAGAGACAGGACCATCTTTCATCGCTAGGTTGAATACTAGTGCAGACGGGTTGAATACTAGTGCAAAAAACCGTCGCCGTATAATTCGATCGCCCGCGCACACAGTCGACTGGTTGAAGAAAAAAATAACGGAAAAAGAATAACCAGCATTTGCTCTTAGAAATAAGACGGGTCTGAAATTCAGGTAAATTCTATGTTTCTATATATTTGAGGAAACTCTCCAAACGGGTTGAATACTAGTGCCCTTACGGTACGGACATTGCGAAGACAAGATCTTTACAGGTAGACGTTACCCGCGCTGAGCTTTTCTTTACTGGATTTATAATGGAACAAAACCTGCCTACATGAATATCTGATAATCCCTCATTATTATTGTTGAATGGGTGCTCTTCTTCTATTGTCCCCTCATTTTTTTACATGTAAAAATGCATATTTGATATTTTTTGTTAAAAAATTGGGAACAATGATTTTTAAAAACATGTGAAATGCTCCAAAATAAGGGTCAGATTGCACCAGAGAGCATCTAGAAACCCAGAGCTTCCAGGGCCCTAAGGCGGGCCCTGGACCCCGGCCGCAAGGGTCGAGCGCTCCGCGCTCGAGATGTGCGCTACGCGCACATAATTTGATGTCGGTTGCAAATCCTCCCTAATTCTGATTTCCAAAAGTTGGCATCTCTGACCTCTATGCATACATTAGCATTATCAACACATTTTTGAACCAGTTTAACTTGAAGCATTACAGGATGATCATACCATCTGATATGTACATGTATGTTTAATGATCAATGTTTATACACATGTAGGTCCATACTCTTGAGATTGAGAATGATGGTATTTTCAATAATGGCCCTCTATCATCAGCCTCTTCACGTCGCCTTGTAGAAGCTTTATGCTCCCTACCTAACCTGACTAACCTAATACTAGGTGGAGTTTGTTACCAGGAGGAGTTCTGTTCTCATCTGAATAAGAAGGCTTCAACCTTGAAGGTATGTCTGCCTCTACTTTATTCTCACACCATGTTTGAAAAACATGAAATAATGAAAACATGTCTATCTAATTTTATTTTGTTAAATACATTAAAGAACATATTTTTTTATACTATGTAGGGGTGTACAATAAAGGAGACTAGATGAGTAAATGTTTTGGAAATTTTTCTCTAATGCACAGGTTTACTGTAATCGAAAAACTGTCATATCATCAAGTGTTTGGTTATGATTGATGTAGAAATAAAGAATTGTTTACAACTTTGTCCGTCAGTCAGTTTTACAAGATATTTCTTCATAAAATAGTATGCATGGAAGATAAAAGAGAAATATCAGCTTTAACAAGTTGAGAGAGAAATTAGATCATTGAATATCAGAGGTGCATGTGGTATGTGTATGAGAGTGTTGATAACAGGGTAGGAATTAATTATTTTTTTTTAGGGGCTACTTTTTTTTTTAATTGGGGCTACCACTGAATATCTTGGGGCTATTTTCAAATTAATGGGGCTACTTTTTTTTATCACATATCAGCAATTACCTTTTGACTACGAGACTCACTGTGACGCCTAACAGCTCAGAACATTTTTTTTATCTCCAGGTGGTGGGGGAATGCCCTACAGGCCTTACAATAATCAACAGTGATCCCATCAGTCACCTTCAACTTCACACACTTCAGATTTGAGCCAATCGAGGCCCCGAATGGCTTATTCAAACATTTAAGAAATCAGATTTAAATGTTTAAGTGTGTTTTGACACCCTCACTCCACATCCCCTTTACAACCACACACACATGGGCTTATTTATTTTTCATCTTTAATGAACAATGAACCCCACCCCCCCCCCAAAAAAAAAAAAAAAATCTTACTAAAATTAATGAATAAAACAAACATAAAGGAGAGAGGGAGAGATGGAAAAGGAGAATTCAGATTAAATTTTAAAAAATATATATTTTTTTTCATGGTTAGAATCACTGGTGTGGGTGAGTGTTTGTGTGTGATTGTGACTATGAAGTGCACTTGGATTGCATATAAATTGTTAAAGAAATGAAATCAATATCTTACTCAGTCTATTCAAATTCCGACACATAGCCACAGGCTATGTACATAATATTGTAGGTTCATGTACCTCAAGTTTTTCGCAAGTTATTTTGAAAACGCAGATCTCCACAGAAAATGCCTTTCATTCTGGGAGAGTCTAAATTCGGTGAAAATGTATTCATTAATAACTTAAATATTAATCTCAATGAAGAAATCATAAAGTGTTTGGACAGTTTTCAAAAATTAACATGAAATCCAAACTCTATCTGAAACAGAAAATCACCATCACTTAGGCCATTACTGATAGAATTCTCACCCAGAGCTCTGG